>NC_046172.1:80932243-81232243 GCF_011064425.1 Rattus rattus
ATTCTTCAACAGGGTCCTGTTCTCAGTTCAGTGAGCCTCTGTTGCACACGCTTCTTATTTGCTGTATTCTGGTTGTGTCTCTCAGAGCGCATCTGTACCACATTTTGATCATCCCGTCTTTGAGTTTCCATTTGTTTGTGTATCTAGGGTAATTCACATTTGGGCTAATAGCCACTTATCAATGAGTACATACCATGTATGTCTCCTTCTGTGATTGGGTTAGCTCACTCAGGATGATATTCCAGTTCCAACCATTTGCCTACGAATTCATAAAGTCATTGTTTTTATAGCTGAGTATTCCATTGTGTAGATGTACCATTTTCTGTATCCATTCTCTGTTGAAGGCATCTGGGTTCTTTCCAGCTTCTGGTCATTATAAATAAGGCTGCTATGAATCATAGTGGAGCACGTGTCTTTTTATATGTTAGCATCTTTTGGGTATATGCCCAGGAGAGGTATAGCTGATCCTCAGGCAGTTCAATGTCCAATTTTCTGAGGAACCTCCAGACTGATTTCCAGAATGGTTGTACCAGTCTGCAACCTCACCAACAATGGAGGAGGTTCCCTTTCCACATCCTCGCCAGCATTTGCTGTCACCTGAGTTTTTGATCTTAGTCATTCTCACTGGTGTGAGGTGAAATCTCAGGGTTGTTTTGGTTTGCATTTCCCTGATGATTAACGATGTTGAACATTTCTTTAGGTGTTTCTCAGCCATTCGGCATTCCTCAGCTGTGAATTCTCTGTTTAGCTCTGAACCCCATTTTTTAATAGGGTTATTTGTCTCCCTGCTGTCTAACTTCTTGAGTTCTTTGTATATTTTGGATATAAGCCCTCTATCTGTTGTAGGATTGGTAAAGATCTTTTACCAATCTGTTGGTTGCCGTTTTTGTCCTAAACCACAGTGTCCTTGCCTTACAGAAGCTTTTGCAGTTTTATGAGATCCCATTTGTCGATTCTTGATCTTAGAGCATAAGCCATTGGTGTTTTGTTCAGGAAATTTTTTCCAGTGCCCATGTGTTCCAAATGCTTCCCTAGTTTTTCTTCTATTAGTTTGAGTGTGTCTGGTTTGATGTGGAGGTCCTGATCCACTTGGACTTAAGCTTTGTACAGGGTGATAAGCATGGATCGATCTGCATTCTTCTCACATGTTGACCTCCAGTTGAACCAGCACCATTTGCTGAAATGCTATCTTTTTCCATTGATGGTTTTGGCCTTTGTCAAAAAAATCAAGTGCCCATAGGTGTGTGGGTTCATTTCTTGGTCTTCAATTCTGTTCCATTGGTCTATCTGTCTGTCTCTGTACCAATACCATGCAGTTTTTATCACTATTGCTCTGTAATACTGCTTGAGATCTGGGATAGTGATTCCCCCTGAAGTCCTTTTATTGTTGAGGATAGTTTTAGCTATCCTGGGTTTTTTGTTATTCCAGATGAATTTGCAAATTGTTCTGTCTAACTCTTTGAAGAATTGGATTGGTATTTTGATGGGGATTGCATTGAATCTGTAGATCGCTTTTGGCAGAATGGCCATTTTTACTATATTAATCCTGCCAATCCATGAGCATGGGAGATCTTTTCCATCTTCTGAGATCTTCTTCAATTTCTTTTCTTCAGAGTCTTGAAGTTCTTATTGTACAGATCTTCTCTTTGCTTGGTTAAAGTCACACCCAGGTACTTTTTATATTATTTGACTATTATGAAGGGGTCATTTCCCTAATTTCTTTCTCGCTTGTTTCTTTTTGTGTAGAGGAAGGTATTACTGATTTATTTGAATTAATTTTATACCCAGCCACTTTGCTGAAATTGTTTATCAGCTTTAGTAGTTCTCTGGTGGAACTTTTGGGATCACTTAAATATACTATCATATCATCTGCAAATAGTGATATTTTGACTTCTTCTTTTCCGATCTGTATCCCCTTGACCTCCTTTTGTTGTCTGATTGTTCGGCTAGAACTTCAAGAACTATATTGAATAAGTAGAGAGAGGGCAGCCTTGTCAGTCCCTTGATTTTAGTCTTTTCTTCCCAGACTTCTAAGTAGGAGGCAGAAAGTTAGAGCCAAAAGTTCCTGCTGAGAAAAAGGACTATTTATTAATTCCTTTGTTATTTTTAGGAAGAAGTGCTAGTGCCAGATACTGCAAAGTTTCTGGGCCTCAGGAGGAATACAGAAGGCAGATCAGTTACAGTAGGAGAGAGGCACTTAGACATAGATAAGTAAATCAGCTATAGTAACATAATACCCTAGACTTAGATAAGTAAATGCATGCCACATCATCCCTATCCTCAGAAGACAAAGTCTTACCTCTCCCGCCCAATGTTCTTTTCCCTCTGCTGCCTCAAGAAGAATCCAACAGAAAGAAGACCACCACCAGGGCTGGCCCTGCACTAACACACACAAAATAATAACGTGATTATGTATAATATTTTAGTTGGCTGCAATGTTTAAGAAGATGAAGCTAGAAGTCTTATTACTTAGAACCTTAGGTAAGGGTCTACTGTTTTCTACTTTTACGGAACACAAGTACATGAAAACCGTTAATCCTCTGTATCATCTTCAATATTTTTTTCATAATCTTCCAACTTTGGATTTTTATCTTTCTCCTCAGGTTACCTTCTTGGTTTATATTTGTAAGTGAATATGAAGAAACAATGGAAACTCTAAAATTATTTTTTTAATGAACTAGGAACCTATTTTGAAATCAAAAAATTCCTTTCTCCAGGTATCCTCTCCAATTTTATGTATTTACTAAGCATTCAGCACCCAATGGGGCTTTGTAGTGACCACCAAAGGCAGAATTTTAGTTTGTTATTTATATTTGGATAGACACACTGAAGTAAAACACAAGGAAAAATAATTACAGAAACATAGAACCACGGATTAACTGCGATTGAGAAGCAAATACATAATATCTCCATATTCTACATCAAAATAACTCCAGAACATAATTTATAACAACTAGAACTTAATATACACAATGATGTTTTCATATCTAAAAATTTCCATTTTAATCAATGTTTTTTAATTTGCGCATCTTTTTATAGTTTCTTTTCCTTCTAAATTTTTCTCATTCTTAATTGAATGGATTTTTGTACCAGTATATATACCTATCTTCTACAGTATTATTTCTTTAAGATTTGACTAACATTTTCCTGATGAGATTGTTTACCACTTGTTATTTAAGCATTAAGATACAGGAAAAGAATAAATAAAAAATATTTCTGCATATCTCATTTTGTACTATTTTTTTTAAATACAGCTTATGTATATTAATTCACTGAGCTGTCTTCAGACACACCAGAAGAGGGTATTGATCCTCATTAAGATGGTTGTGGAGCCACCATGTGGTTGCTGGTATTTGAACTCAGACCCTGGAAGAACAGCCGTGCCTAACTGCTGGCTTCATCTCCAGCTCCTCATTTTGTACTATTTAATGATAGTTTTATTGTATCTTGAGGAATTTGTGTTTATTTGCCATTAAGACCTTCCTCAGAGTATCACACATGCCTGATGTAGATTATCATTTTCCTTGTCCATTGTAGCTGCCTGTGTATGTAGGAGTGCCATATAGATAAAAAGATGGCGCCGACATCTGGTGTCCTCAGGTTAACACTCACAGTGCATGTCCTTGCATTCGCAGCTTCAGGCTGGAGTATATTCATAATGATAGTATTTCCTTATGCTCCACCAATCCCTAGAGAATACATAGCCATAGCCTGTCTTATATATAAGGCTGGTGCCTTTGTTCCTCGGGGTCCCCTGGGGATCAACAATGAGGTGTTCCTGCATTAAAGGCTGTTGAGAAGAATCCAACCATGTTGAGCTCTTCATATGCTGGATGAGGTGGTGTTGCAGGTGTATGTATATATGTGTATGTGGGGATATATGTGTATAGTTACACATGTGTATTGGTGAATTTGTGTTTGTATTCGCTACGTATAGATCAACAACCCATTATGTGTCTTCTATATTCGTTTTACTAAATCTTTGAGATAACATCTCATCGACCACTTTTAGAAAAGCCTAATAGCAGGACCCTAATATTGACGGCGCTCATCTTCCCAGTGATAGAATTAGAGTATTTATCCATTATGTCCAAGTTTTACATGGATTAGAATTTGAACTTTGGTTCTACTTGCCTCATATCAACTATTTCAACTACAGAGTCATTTCCCAGCTTTATTTTTTTCTGAAGGCCAAATTTAAAATATTTGGCTAATTTTAAAACATTTTCTAGTAATTTTATTTTCAAATAAAATTTGATATTAAACTGCTTCAAATCACTTATAGATTTTTACCAAACTACAACATCTTTTCTCTATTTCATACATAAATTATTATAACATCCTTAAATTAAAAAGATCTTACTACAGTAAGAGTGAATAAATTTTATTATAAAAAACAAAACAACCAATGCATATTAGAATAGTTTAATTCTAAGCTTGTATTCTTAGAATTTAATTCTTCTCATTTCTCATCTGTTATATAAAATATTGTTTGACTTTAATTTTTCTTTAGGGTGAAGATATCAGCCTATGTTTAAAGATTGTTGTGGGATTTCAGCCAATATACATCCAGAAATCATGAAATGCATAGTGTGAAAGCCACAGTGAGGCTACCTTTTATTGTCATTCTGAGTAATGATTAAATAGTAAGTACTGCGTCATTCTGAGACACAATAGTCACAGAATACCATTCTTATTGATGAAAAGAAGAAAACTTTGTTATTTCAGAATCATAAGGCCAGACAGAACAAATCAATTGATTTATCGTACATCATCTGGTGTTTTATTCTTGATATATATTTTCAAAGGCAGGCAATTTGCAGGAGTTATACACAGCCCATCACACATATTTCATGTGATCACAAATAATGTTTTCCCTTATTTCCTTATATGTTTTTCCTTGTAAGTGTTCTTGGAAAAAATAATCTACTCATATTTGTATATTATAAGGTATATGCCTTATAACTATAATGTTATACAGAATATTTATAAGTATTTATTTAGTGCATTATATCTACAATATTTTGTTAATATTAAAGATTTTATACTATTCCTTTTTTCTGAAATCTTTTCTTTATTTTTGAGCTCATAATATTATTGTAAAATTTATCCTTTTTTCCTCCTTTTTAAAACTATCCTCATTTATCATTCATTCCTCTCTCTTTCAAATTTGGCTTTCTTTTCAATAGCTTTTTCTTGCTGTTATATGTGTATATATTAATATGTAATAATTAAATATAGCATGCTCAGCCTGTAATCTGTTTTTTTCAGGATTAATCTAATTGATACTGAATAATATATTCTTGGTGGTCTTTTTCTCTAAAAAGATGATTTTTCCCACCAGCATATCTTCATTGTCTTCGTAGTTCTTCACATATATTGAGGTCTTATGGTCTATCCTCGATCAATTTGGCACATCTATTTTTGCTCTTGTTCAGCTTGTTTTTAGGCAGTCAGGAGGCTGTATGACTATAACATCCGACACTTATGAGACACAACCTTATAAAACTTTCTAATCTGAGAAACTATGATTAACCCATTTTTATGTTAAAAATATTCTAATAATATACTATACTAAGAAGCCTATGTAATATGCTTTAGTTGAGAATATTTTTAACTTAACTAGAGATGAAGTTATTAAACAACTTTGCTTACCTAAAGCAATATTATATAACCCTTTTCTACTCTATAGTCCAAATTCAGATTACTTCATCAATGCCGTTTGTCTTCATTTTGTTTGTTATTTGTTTGCTCTTTTGCCTGGCTTGTTTGTTGCTGTTTGGATTAGCTTGTACTATAACTTCCATTTGGTTTTTTGGATTTATTAGGAGAAATGAACATTTGAAAGTTAAGATAAGTTAATTTTGTAAATATACTATGCAGTTGGGGGTTTTTTGCTGTTTTTAATGATCTTACTCATGTTATGGAATTCCTTGCAAAACAGATCAATGCTTTTAATTTTCTATCACAGGCTAATTGCTCATTTTGGGAATGTTATTTTTTGATCACTAGGGCAAATTTCTCTGCATATTTTTATACATTCTACAATTAATAATTTTCCTTTCTTTTCAATTGAAAAAATATTTCTATGGCATGTCTCTTTGAAACTTTTATATTAATTATTATAATTTTCCTGTTAATCGTATCATCCATTGAATCATTTATTTATCTATTAATTAATTAATTTATTTTTACAATGTAGACTTTTATTCACCTCCAAGTCCACGCTTGGGTTATGTCCACATCCCATACTCCCCACCCCCCACTCCCCACATCCACAAAGATGTCCCCACCCTAATCTAAATTCCCCAGCAGACCTCTAAAACTCTTGGGGTCTCCGGGTCTCTTGAATGTTAGGCACCTCTCTGACTCGAATCCAGACCCAGGAGCCTTTGTTACATGCTAGAGGCCCATCTCAGTTTGTATATGCTGCCTGGTTGGAGATCCCAGTCTAAGAGACAGGTTAATTGGCTGCTGGTCCCTCCTTGGGCTGTCCTCCTCCTTAGCTTCTCCACTTTCCCTTTATTTAATCAGAGGGGTCAGTGCTCTAATTTTGATGGTTGGGTGCAATTTATCTGCACTGACCTTAGCTGCTTCTGGTCTTTGAGGCAGCTATGATAGGTCCCTTTGTGAGTGCCCTATACTTCAGCACAAAGCTAGGCCCTGGGGCCCTCATTGAGCTAGATTCCATTTTTGTATGTCTGTGGACCTCTTTTCCTCAGACTTTTCTCCATTTGTATCCCGGAATTTATTTCAGACAGGGAGAATTATAGGTCAGAGCTTTGGCTGTGGCATAGCAACTCCAACCACTTGATGCTTTGTCTTTCAGCTGGAGGTAAATCACAAGTCTCTCTCTCCATTGTAGGGCCTTTCTATCTAAGGTCACTCTTTGTGCTGGAGAGCTCTGGTGTCAGGACCAGATGATCCGAATCAAGCAAAGCTAGAGCCCTGCCCTGGAGCATCATTCCTGAGAAGGGCTTGACCTTTTTCAAAGAACCTCGTCACCGGAAGACTGTTACCTTTGTTCAAGGAGGATATCTTGCAAACGGTAACCTTTATGTCCTTGGCACTTCCTCAGTACTCCCCCCAGGCTTCTTCCAGTCTGCTTCAATTCCTGGCTCAGAGCTTTAAATGTTGCACATTCCTCTCAATAAATAGGACCTTGACAAGGACACCGTTTGGTCTCACCTCTTTTCTCACCCATTCTCCTGACAGTTATGGGTCCCCCTCGACCCTCACACAACAACTGTCGCTGGCGCAAGTGGCACCCAAAGTGGTAGGCTCGAGGTACGGACCCTCACCGGACAGAGTTGAGTACGGGTATTTGTCCAGAAACCGACGCAGATAAAGTGAAAGTAGCTGCGCTTGGATCTGGTGTCTCATTTGGCCTCGTGCTCTCACTGCTCATGAGAGATGACGTAGCAGGTAAGAGGTTTCTATCTAATTGAGGATGGGCACGTCTAAGGAAGCCGTTTTTACCAAAGACCTTAAGGCTTCTCTCAGGGAAAGGGGAGTAAGAGAAGGGTCTCGTTAAATGTCTATGTGTCAGAAACTTGTCCTTGGTTTATTATTAGCTACTGAAATTAGCTCCTAGTTGGGACAAGGAAAGAAATGACTTATTGTAAGAAAAAGGATCCGAGGAAGGGTCTGATTCAGGAACAGCGCCTGCAGTTTTTGGTGTCTTTGTGTTTTGTGCAGAAGCAACTTGGGTTCAGCTTGCTACTGGTCTGTATTGCTTTTAAGTTCTAGAGTTCTGGTTTTGGGATTTGCCCTATATCTCGGCTGAGAGGGAGGCTCTGTCTCAGGGATAGACACCAATGTGAGTGGTAAATGTGGCAGGGCCTAATTGTGCTAGCCCTGGGGAGACATCCCAGGAGGTGAGAAGGGACCCCAGGGACGCCTGGGAGATTCCTGGCACTAAAGGTGAGAATTGGTGATTTTCATGGATTGAGAAAGACCCGCCATTTTCAGAGTGGCTCTTTGTCTGTGTGTCCAGGTCTTGTTTGTGTTATTTGTGACTTTGACAATGGGAAGATTCTGTCGGAAGGAGGAGTGATGTGGAACCTTACCCCTTCATCAGTCTTTGGTGAGCCTATGAAGCTCCCATCTAATCAGTTCAGCCAGGGTAATCCTATGCAGCCATTGTTTTTTGTTTTTTGTGCACTTTTTGTTTTTTTGTTTGTTTGTTAATCTTTTGATTGTCTTTCTGTGTGACTGAAGGCTTTGTCCCTTCTGGAAGATCTGTATTTTGGACTCTTCTTGTTTTCTCACCATCCCACTTGAGATGCTATAGTTAGTAGTTGTTACAGGAAATCTATAATGCCTTCACTTGAGGAGTGTGTGCTTAGGAAACAAGAGTTTCTAAGTGTTTGTCCTGGTTTCATGGGGATAGGTGTGGGATAGGTTTGATTTCTATTGCAAAATGATGTAACATTGCATATGTTAGTACTCCTAACACTTTTGGGACTGTGCCTCGGGACTGCAACCTGTATAAGTTTAGGTTCTAAAAGATACGCGACCTGTGTATAGGTTCAGATAGTACCCAGATTGGAATCCGATGCTAAAGACTTAGTGACACAAAAAGAGTTGAGAATTACTTAGGGCTATTGTAGGTGGAGTCTAGGTACTGCAGGGCAGCTACAAGGACACCTGTTGCTCTGCAACACAAGGCTTATGGAGAATTCAGAATTGCTATTGACTTAGATATAGAAAGAGCAAAAAAACACTTTTAGCTGACTCCAAGAATCCCTAACCCCCCTCTCAGAGATAGTGCTTCAGAATAAAAGAAGATTAGACCTGATATTCCTTAAAAAGGAGTGTCTGTGCTGCTACTAAAAAAAAGAAGAAGAAGAAGAAGAAGAAGAAGAAGAAGAAGAAGAAGAAGAAGAAGAAGAAGAAGAAGAAGAAGAAGAAGAAGAAGAATGTCATTTTATCTAGACCATTCAGGAGTATTTAAAGACTCCATGAGTAAACTTAAAAAGGTTAGACAAAAGGCAGAGAGACAGAGACCATCAGGGGATGGTCCGGAGAGCTGGTTTAGTAGATCTCCCCGGATGACTAATTTGATATCTTCCCTTATGGGACCCTTCTTAATTTTGCTTCTGTTTCTGGTTGCAGGGGTGGGTCCATGGTGTTAAATATGCTAGTTACCTTCAGTAGAAAAAAAGAGGTGCTGTCAGATTTTGATATTATGTCAGCAATATCATGTTTTAATTTGTTCTAGGATTTAGAACTAGCTACTAGAAGAAGGGGAATGAAAGTTGCAGAAGTTTTAAGGTTGCTTTTCCCACCTAGACAAAGGTTTAGAGTAAAAAACTGGTTAGGCTCCTTGGAATCAGGCGCGTTCCAGGAAGCTACCCTAGGACCATAGAATGGGTAATTTACATCAGCCGGTTCGGCCAACTCTCCCAGGAACTAGCTGACCATAAAGTTAGATTAAAACCTTAAAGAAAAATCTGAGAAGCAGGAAGCTTCTCCCAGGAACTATGACCATAAATTTAATCTTGAGAAACAGGAAGCTCCTCCTTGTGATTTTTTCACTGGTATTCTCGACATTTTCCAATGATATCCTTCCTACCCCCTTTTCCTTAACACAGAAGTTTTTTACAGCAATATCTCTTTATTGGATATATTTATCTGCCTCCTTAACTAGGGTCCTTTACACCATCTTTTGCTGGTGGCACAAATCATACGCCTTGGAAGAGAACAGTCCCATAAGCTCTTTGGAAGGGACCCGATGTTTTAATCTTACCTCAGCCCTCCTGTCTCTGGCTCAGTCAACATGTGTAGATGAATGGTCAATTAGCTGCATTGCTTTCAGGATAAGATAGATAATCATTACCCTCAGATAAGTTGATAAGTTCTTCCAAAGGCAACACGTGATCACCCTATGTGGGGAGTCCATTTGTTTTACAGACGCTCTTCAATGGACAAGCCACATTTTCCATTGATGGGCAACAACAGTTCTCTATTCCTTTAGATTCTGCTCAGTTGGTAGAGCTTCAAGCTATCTTCACAGTATTTCTTGTGCTGTTTAATGCAACTTTTTAACTTATATACAGATACTCATATCTTGCCTGATCTATCCCCTGGTTAGAAACAGTGCCCTATATTTGGCCTACCACCAATGCTGCTGCCCCACCGCTACACTCTTACAAAAGCATATTCAGAGGCTGTTTGCCTTCTTGTGGGACACATCCTAGCACACACTGGATTGTCAGTGTCCTTTGGACGATGGTATGACGATGCCATTGATTGCCCCATCCGGCTCAGGGCCTTGGTCCAGGGGCCTTCAGTGCCCTTATACTTTCCCAAAAAGCATGACTTACAGCACCTTAATGCCCAAACCTTAGGGATTAAAATATAAGATCACCCATGAACAGGCTTGCCAAATAGTCCGAATTGCAAAGGCTGTGGGGACCATTGCCTGACCTTCTACCTAGGGTCAACCCTCGTGGGCTGGTTCCTGAGAGCTTCTGGCAAATGGATGTCACCATCTTCCTCCTTTGTAAATTAAAATATATTCATGTTACCATTGATACCCTTAGCAGCTTATCTATGCATCCAGAGACACAGGGGAGTCCACCAAACATGTTAAGTCATGTTCAGGCTTGCCTACAGTTTTACGTCAACCAAGATTGTTAAACAGATAATGAACCTGATATACTAGTTCTAATTTTAAAGACTTTGTTCCCAAACCCAGAATAAAAACATGTCACGGTCATTCCTTATAATCCCTAGGACAGGGTGTAGCTGGAAAGAGCTTACCAAAACCTAAAAAATAAGGATCAATAAATATAGTCAATGGGGGAATATTATTCCCTCCCGTAATCACAAAAATTTATAAATATGCACTTTGTTTAACTACCTTGTCATGGGACAAGGATGGAAAAATTGCAGTAGACTGCCCATGGGCACCCCCATAATTATTATGATTATGTACCAGTCCCAGAAGACCCATCATCCTAATGGTATGGCCCTGATCCGGGTCCCTCATTTGGGGACGGATCAGACTGCATTTATGATTCAAAGACTGGGGACGCCTGCTGGCTACCCGCCCGCTGAGCGCCTTTGTTAAGGCCTTTTTAACCTACCCAGGGACAACCCTGAGAAAAGTCTAACTATGTTTTAATTACAGACTATGCTGGACCATGTCCCCTTCATCTGATCCCTGAAGCATCATCACGCCTGCCCTTGCTACATCACCTCCTCACCAGATTCTTCGACTATACCTGGGTATTCTTAACGAAAGCAGATGTGGTGTTCGCCAACCCACCACTGCTGCACGAGTTGGCCCAACTTTGTGTTCCTGCAGTTCCAGGAAAGAGGCACCCACTGCATAAAGAGAGAACCACACACGTCTGTGACTTTGTAGTACTCCTAGGCCTGTGGGCTGTGGGGACAGGAATCATGCTTCCTGATCACCTCCCAACAGAGTGATCATCAGCTCAGTGCCACCATAGACAGGACATCAGTGGAGCTTCAACAAGGAATTAGAAACCTATCTTTAAAGATTCGGGTCGCCTTTGGCTGAGGTTGTTCTACAAAATAGAAGGATTTTAGATCTTCTTTCCAACAGGGAGAGCTCCAGCGGCCCCTCATGAGGAGTGTTGCTTTGCTGATAAGACAGGATTAGTAGAAACAGCCTAAAAAAGTAAGAGAGAGTCCACAAAGAGTACAAAGAGAAAGAGAAAGAGTGAATCCTGGTATAAAAACTGGTTTTCTGCCTCCCTTGCTCACTACTCTTCTACCTAGTATCCTGGGTCCCTTATAGGACCCCAAGGTCCATGGGTACTTAGAAAGTTAACTGATTTTTTCGGCCCTGTGGGGTTCAGCTACCAAGCAGGTCTCACAGTCCATTACCACCACCTCCATTGTGAGGAGGTTGAGACAACCGGGGAGTGTGATGTACCCCCTTGGGTCACCCACAGCTGGCCTCGATTCCTTATCCTAAATACAGCCTATAACTCAGGCTGAAAACCGTCGCCAGGAAGCATCAATGACAATAATATGGTGCCACGTACCAGGCACACCTCACTGCTGTGAAGTAACCCTACGACGGGATTAGCACGGGTCCATGCCCTGGGTCACCCACTCTCACAAAACACACACAGAACGGTGTGCTAAAGCAGAAGATCGTTCCTAGCCTTTGGGGTGCAGCCCTAACTGCAAGAGGGCTCACCATGGCTAAGCCAACTCTGTGAGGCATGTCTGATCTATCTCAGACCATTACTTCTACCCCGGAAATAATGAAACCCAAGTGAGAGTGCCAGACATGGGGCAAATCGTAGTTTAAGACACGGGCTTCACCATATAGACAGAACTCCTCCCCACTGATAGTTAAGGAAAGGTGGAGATGTCCGCACCGGACTTCCTAACCAAGCAAAGCTAAAGCCCGGCCCTGAGCAGATTCCCTGAGCGGGCTTTGACCTTTCAAAGAACTAGTCCCTTTGAAGACTGCTCAGTGTCTAAGGAGAATATCTTGCAGTTTATCGATTTACCTTATGTTCTTGGGCACTTCCCAGTACTCCCCTGCTTCCAAGTTTCCAGTTCCAAGCTTCAATTCCTGCTCAGAGCTTAAATGCTGTACATTCCTTTTCAATAAACGAGACCTTGACAACAGAATCTTGCTTGGTCTCCTCTTTCCTCCCCTTCTTTGACCTCAGGTAGCGCCTCTTCAGGACCCCTGAATAACTGGACCTGTGGACAGGTCATTCTTGTTTTTTTTTTTTAACCCATCCTCCTACCTGCTTTCAAGCGAGGGTGTTCCACTGACCCACCCATTCATAACTTCAGTGCCAAGCCATCCTATGCTGATGCATCAAGTCTTCTTCAGGACCAAGGGCCTTCCAACACATTGATGCCAGATAAGCTTCAATTCTTCAGATACATATGCAGCCAGCCATGTGTCACCCACTAGTAATTTTGGTTTAGTCCCTGGGATTCTGGGGGTTCTGTTGGTTAATATTGTTGTTCTTTCTATGGGATTGCAAAAGTCTTCAGCTCCTTCAGTCCTTCCCCTATATCCTCCATTGGGGTCACCTTGCTCAGTCCAATGACTGGCTGCAAGCATTCAAATCTATATTGGTCAGGCTCTGGCAGAGCCTCTCAGGGGACAGCTATACCATGCTCTTGCTAGCAAAGCACTTCTTGACATCATCAATAGTGTCTAGATTTGGTGTCTATAAATGGGATGGATCTCTAGGTGAGGCAGTCTCTGGATGGCCTTTCCTTAGTCTCTGCTCCACTCTTTTTCCCTGTATTTCCTTTAGACAGGAGCAATTCTGGGTTAATATTTTTGAGATGGGTGGGTGACCCCATCCCTCAACTGGGGGCCATTAGATATAGTCTCTGGAGTTTTTTTATCTCCCCTTTGTTGGCTATTTCTGTTAATGTCATCTCTGTTGGGTCCTAAGATCCTCTTGCTTCCCTAGCCTTTCCTGGGACATTTTAGTGGCTACTCCCATTTTTCCATCATCCACTGCTACATGCTTCAGTTCAATTTCTTGACCTTCTGTACTTCTCCCCCTCTCCTCCCACACTCCTGATCCCTCCTCCCACAGCCACCCCCTCTTTTCCTTCCTCCTCCCAGTCTCAGGTCCTCCCCTGTCTACTCCTCCTGCGATTGTTTTGTTATCCCTTCTAAGTGGAGGGGACTATAGCAGCCTATATGGTTTGTGTGTTGTATCATTGGTATTCCAAACATTTTGGCTAATAATCCACCTAACTAGTGAATACATATCATGTGTGTGTTTTTTGTACTGGGTTATTTTCATGCAGGATGGTGTTGCAGTAAATATTAAAAAAAGACGGAACTTTCATCCTGTGAGAGACTGGTACGGGTTGGGCTTATTATGACACTGTGGGGTACTTTCTTTTATCTCAGTGGCTACATACTAGTATTTTCTTTTAGGCTTCAGGCAGTCTTTGTTGTTGCAGTGTGCACTCTTGCCACACTTTTCCCTAACCATAAATTATCTTTTGGTTAGTAATGCTCTTGATCGTTTCTGCTAGCTGAGAAACTCTCTTGTTCCAGCTACCTTGCAAAATGAGGCATTAGGAAACTAGCAGCTCTTTTTTTTTTCCATCCTTGCTCCTTTCGCTATGGACTCTGCCCATACTCCTAACAACTGACCCCAGATAGTTAAGTTATAAATGCCCAACTACCCCTTGAAATCAAGACTCAATAAACTGTAATTTAACAATCAGATTTATGCGTTAAATTCTCAATCCACAATACATCGACACAATAAACTCACAACCACTTGATAAAGATATAAACTGCCCACCTAGATAAGATAATTTTATGTATAGAAATGCATCCCTTAAGAAATATACCTAACTACCTAGGGTCATTTGGAGCATCTTTCGTGCATATGCCCAGAGTACATAGTGGGTCCTCTATTAGAACTATTCAATTTCCTGAGGAAGGCCAGACTGATTTCCAGAGTGTAACAGCTTGCAATCCCACCAGCAATGGAAGAGTGTTTTTCTTTCTCCACATCCTCACCAACATCTACTGTCACCTGAGATTTTATCTCAGCTATTCTGACTGGTATGAGTTGGAATCTCAGGGTTGTTTTGATTTGCATTTTTCCTGAAGACTAATGATATTGAACAATTCTTTAGATGTTTCTCAGCTATTTGAGATTTCTCAGTAAACAGTTCTTTGTTTAGCTATGTATTCCATTTTTATTAAGGTTATTTGGTTCTCTGGAGTCTTATTTCTTAAGTTCTTTGTATATATTGAAAATTAATGGCATTTAAAAAGAGACTAGCATCACTGAGGTGAAATCATCTGGTAAGTGTTTTCTGAGAGCACAAAAGAAGCTGTGTTCCAGAATAATCTCAAGGTTCTACTTTTTGCAGCAGGATTGGCGATGGATAAGAATTACTCAGTTGGTACTAGTTTTGAATGCATGAATTGGTCATAAAGAGCAACTGAGGGTTGGCCACTGTGGGAGGCCAGGAAAGGCCATTGCTAAATATGAAGTCTCTTGCAGTTGGTAGCCCAGGATTAAAGGGGTCAGGCAAAGAAGACTTGGTACCCTGATTGGAGGCTATGAGAGGCTATTGGTGTAGGTCATTTGTAGCAGAAGACCCTAGTCAATTGGAGATGCCTATATTATGGGCTGATTACCAAGACTAACAGCAGCAGTGTGTAATGGAGTAAAACCAGGAGTTACAGAGAGCAGAGCTGAGAAGGACCCAAGCCCTTGGAGGATCCTAGAAGACCATGCATGAGTTCTAGACAATGGAACAAGAAGCTGTAAACTGATTTTTGGTTTTGTTTCAGTACCGTATTTCCTCTTTATGATTTTTTTAGGATAGTATTGTATATCCTGTGATGTTGAAGGGTGTTAAAGTTAAGTGACTAGATGAATCTCAGAAAAGACTTGGTACTTTTAACATTGTTGAGATTGTGTAAACTATGGGACGTTTGAAGTTGGATCATGTATTTTGCATTATGATATGGATAGGTATGTCTACTATAGACTCATATATTTGATCATGCCTATGGCAGCCAGGGAATAAAATGTGATAGTCTGAATATGCTTAAAGCATAGGAATGGTACTTTTATGAGGTGTGGCCTGTTGAGTAAGTGCCACATTTGAGGTGGGTATTTGAGATCCTCCACTTAGAAGCTTAGAAGCCAATCTGCTCCTACTGTCTTGATCAAGATGCAGAACCTGTCCTCCTCCAGCACCATGTCTGCCTGCATGCTGCCATGTTTCATGCTCTGATTATCTTGACTGGACCTTGAAAGTGTAAGCCATCCTGACTACATGTTGTCTTTTTAAAAGAAATGGCCTTGCATGGTCTCTTTACAGCAATGGTAAATTTAAGATAACAGTATAGCTGGATTTTCAGATAGAAATATTTCCAATTTTCAAGAAACCACCAGATTGATTTCCAAAGTAATTTCTAACAAGTTTGCAATTCCACCAGCAATGGGGAGTGTTTTTCACTGCAACCTTTGCCATCGTGCTGTCACTTGATATTTGATTGTAGCCATTCTGATGTGTAAGATGACCAAGGATGGGACATTTCTTTAAGTATTTCTTCGCTATTTCGTGTAGTGAGCCATATTGGATTTGGGCCTGGCCATTTTGTGACTATGTAGCTCAAAGTGGCTATGTGACTCTTGGCCACACATACTCCTCTAAGAGCCTCTCCCATGAATTTACGGCACAGGAAGATAACATTCACGGGATGCTTCAGCCTAAGCAAAAATCAGTTATCTTCTGAGTCAACACCCGGTGTCTCCAGCACCTGACCTCATCGCTTGACCTCTTTGCCTCCAGCTATCTCTGCCTATACCCTCATCTCACCCTCCTCCATGTTTCACAAAGGTCACTCCCCCTACCTGAAAGCTTTAAAAGCTGTAACGTTCATCCCAATAAACGAGACCTTGACAACAGAACTTTTGCTTGGTCTCCTTCTTCTCTCACCCCCCATTAGGCCCAAGGGTAGCGCCCCTTTGGAACCCTGAATAACTGGGTCCCCGCTGTGGGGGGGCAATTTCGTATTCCTCTGCTGAGAATTCTCTGTATGTCTCTATACCCCATTTTTAATTGGGCTATGTATTTTGTTGGAGTCTAACTTCTTATGTATTTTAGATATTGGTCCTCTGTTGTAAGTACGGTAAGAAAGATCTTTTTCCAATCTCTATGTTGCTGTTTTTTCCCTATTGATAGTGAACTTTGCCTTATGGAAGCTTTTGACTTTTATGAGATCCTGTTTATCTATTGTTGATCTTAGAGCCTGAGAGTCTGTTAAGAAAAATTGTTCCTGTACCAAGGTGTTCAGCACAGTTCTAGCTAGAGCAATAAGATAACAAAATGAGATCAAAGGGATACATACATTGAAAGGAAGAATTCAAAGTATCACTGGGGATAATATGATATCATTTGACATGATACACAAAGGACCCCAAAGTTCTACCAGAGACCCTATAGCTGATAAACACCCTCAGTAAAGTGGGTTGGATACAAAATTAACTCAAAGATATAGTAGCCCTCCCTTTTGTAGCCAAATAATAAATGGGGCTGAAAAAGGTTTTAGAAAACAACACCCTTCACAAATACCAAATAATGTAAAATATCCTGGTAAGTCTAACCAAGCAAATGAAAATCCTGTATGAAAAAAGTTCAAGTCCAGAAAGAAAGAAATTGAAAATGGAATGCTTCACTCCTTCTTTAAAAGGGGAATAAGAATACCTTGGCAGGGAAGAGAGAGGCAAAGATTAAAACAGAGACCGAAGGAACACCCATTCAGAGCCTGCCCCACATGTGGCCATAATATACAGCCATCCAATTAGACAAGATGGATGAAGCCAAAGAAGGCAGGCTGACAGGAACTGGATGTAGATCGCCCTGGGAGACACAGCCAGAATACAGCAAATACAGAGGTGAATGCCAGCAGCAAAACCACTGAACTGAGAATAGACCCCTGCTGAAGGAATCAGAGAAAGAACTGGAAGAGCTTGAAGGGGCTCGAGACCCCATATGTACAACAATGCCAAGCAACCAGAGCTTCCAGGGACTAAGCCACTACCTAAAGACTATACATGGACTGACCCTGGACTCTGACCTCATAGGTAGCAATGAATATCCTAGTAAGAGCACCAGTGGAAGGGGAAGCCCTGGGTCCTGCTAAGACTGAACCCCCAGTGAACTAGACTGTTGGGGGGAGGGCGGCAATAGGGGGAGGGTGGGGAGGGGAACACCCATAAGGAAGGGGAGGGGGGAGGGGGATGTTTGCCCGGAAACCGGGAAAGGGAATAACACTCGAAATGTATATAAGAAATATTCAAGTTAATAAAAAAAAAAAAAAAGAAATATGAGAAGGTAGAAAATCTCCCATGCACACGGATCTACTGATAGGATTAACATAGTGAAAATTAGATAAATATTTAAAAAATAAAAACTAAGATTAACATAGTGAAAATGATCATCTTATCAAAAGTAGTTTACAAATTCAATGCAATTCACATTAAAATTACAAAACAATTTTTTACTTACTGGTCAATCAGTAGAATTGAATTAAATATCCAGAAAATAGATTCCACATAACCATGGATAATCTGATTTTTGATAAAGAATGCTAAACCATGCAATGGAAAAATGAAAGCATCTTCAACAAATGGTGCTGATCTAACTGGATGTCTGTATGTAGAAGAATGCAAATAGACCCATATTTATCACCCTGCACAAAATTCAAGTCCAAGTGGACCAAAGACATCAGCATAAAAACAGATACAATAATCTAATAGGAGAACATTCTGACAAAGGCAGATAACATACTGAAAATCTAGGAATAGAGTGATGTTCTGACTAGGTGTCTGTTGTTCACACTGGCATGGCCATGCTAAGACCAAAGCTTCAATCCTATGGAAAACTGGCATATCTCCTTACCCCTTCTAGAGGCTGAGAGGGACAGCAAAGCTCTCTTCTGGTCTATATGTACATATTGAAAATGTCCATTATAGATGTTTTTGCCTGACGGAGACTGCTCCTACTGAGTTTAAATATACCTGTTTCCTTCTTCAACACTATATAATAACCATGCCTCTTGTTTATTTGTATTTAGTAACACTGTGTTCTCCTTCAGATGTATGAAATTATCCTACCTTCTTATCTAACTGTACATAATAAACATTCTGAGCTTCCAGGATGTTGTTTCTTCTTCACCAGAGATCTTAGTCTGTCTGATCCTAGCTTTTCTTCATGTCTAGATATCTTTCCTTCCTTCATTCCTTCACTATGTCAGATAGGGCTAATTCCTGGAACCTTCAGGATGCAGTAGGAATCATTTTTATATCTGAATATAAAGCAAATTAAAACTCATATACAACTAACAGACGCCAACGAGATTAAATGTAAGTTATATTGCTTTGTAAAAATTCAGCTTGTATGATACAGAATGTTTTAAGATAATCCAGGGTATTATATATTATTCTTTATTGAGATAACCTTGATGTCAACATTTTATGGATTTATTTTATTCTTTTACCCTTTTCTCTACCTCTCTTCTTCATAGTATCTTATTCTTCATCCACTGTGACAATCTTCCTGCCTATATATATATATATTTTTTTTCTTAAGACATTTTAAGAGGTATTTGAAGATATTTTCCATCATCATCTTGAATATTTGAGAGCATAATTTCTAAGAATAAGAAATCCCTTATAGGAGACTTATCAATACAAATGATTTGACATTGACAATACTATTATTATCCGGTCTGTAGATCTTTTTGACTTTTGACTAAAGGAAAGACATGGTTTTATTCACTTAAAATATTTTTCTGGAATAGTTTTGTCTCGAAAACTTCTTGAAACTTTAATTTTGATTTCACAACATAGACATTTTTGAAGCACATGTGCTTGTAATTAGGGTTTATTAGATGTTACTTATGATGCGTTTCCCATTAATGATATTTGGCAGTAATACTACAGAAGTATTTCTGAATTCTTGGGGAATTGTCTCAAGAGGACACATGGTGCCATTATTGGTATAGTTCAGTTTCTACTTTTTTTATTACGGTGTCTGCAAAGATTTTCCACTGTGAAGTAATTAACAAGTAGCCTGGGAGGATAGGTTTTGACACTGTGGGTATATCCTATTTAGAACCAAATAATTGGGAATACTCCATTATTGGAGGTGACTTAACAAATTCTCCTGTAAATGGATAAAATATAATATAAATATTCTAAGTAATGTTTTAGAAATAGTTTAAACTGTGGAAAGGTACTGTTTTATAATGTTCAGTGAACTTAAAGAGCTGATTTTAGTGCAGTGGTGTACTATTTCCTATTTTACAGATATATACTCCAAAACCCAGATAAGCTGATGCTACTGTACATTGTGTGCAATCTCCAGACAAAATGCATCTGCAAGGGAATATGAGCATGAAGGATATTTATTAAAGAATGTTCTTTTATTTCGTTTGGCCAATAGTCATTGGACATGCTTATCGATCACAAAGTAGTAACTTACATGTGCATGCAATCAAATATTATATTCAACTCCTGTTTGACAAAGGACAATACATACATGATTGTGTTAATTGACAAAAGTGGTCATCTGGATTCATGGGGATAGACCTTGTTAGTCTTCCAGAGTTGAGGATAGAGAGATTGATAGCCTCCCCTCCCTCCCCTTTCTTTCTAACTTTCTCTACCCCTACCCTCTCTCTCTCGTCTTTTCTCTCTTAAATTGTATCAATCTGGGTTGACATCATACAGAAAATTGGGTAGTGCTCCTTCTGTTTCTATTTTGTGGAATAGTTTGGAGAATATTGGTATTAGGTTTCTTTGAAGGCTTGACTGAATTCTGCACTAAACCCATCTGACTTTGGGCTTCTTTTTGGTGTGGGGACTTTTAATGGCTACTGATATTTTTTTTTTGTTCTTTTTTTCAGAGCTGGGGATCGAACCCAGGGCCTTGCACTTCCAGGCAAGCGCTCTACCACTGAGCTAAATCCCCAACCCCAACCCTACTAGCTAACTTTTTTTTTTTTTTTTTTTTTTTTGCTACTGATATTTCTTTTAGGGGTTGTCAGACTGTTACTAAACAGGTGAAAGACTTGCACAAAACCCTTCAGGATCTAAAACTAGAAATAGAATCAATAAAGAAATCACAAAGGGAGACAAACCTGGATATAGATAAACCTAGGAAAAAGATAAGGAGTCATAGTTGCAAGCATCACCAACAGAATACAAGAAGTAGAAGACAGAATCTCAGGGGCAGAAGATACCATAGAAAACATTGACACAACAAAGAAAATGCAAAATGCAAAAAGCTCCTAACCCAAACATCCATGTAATCCAGGACACAGTGAGAAGTCCAAACCTAAGGTATAGAAGAAATCGAAGATCCCAGTAAATATTTTCAACAAAATTATAGAAGAAAACTTTCCTAATCTAAAAAAGAAATACCCATGAACATACAAGAAGCCTATAGAACTCCAAATAGATTGGACCAGAAAAGAAATTCCTTCTGCCACATAATGGTCAAAACAGACTCTTTTCCAAGCAAATCGTTCCAAGAAACAAGCTGGAGTAGCCATTCTATTATTGAATAAGTTTGACTTTCAAAGGACACTCATATTCATCCATGGAAAAATCTACCAAGATCAACTCTCAATTCTGAATGTCTATGCTTCAAATGCAAGAAAACACACATTAATAAAAGAAACTTTAATAAAGTTCAAAGCACACATTGCACCTCACACAATAAAAGTGAGAGATTTCAATACTACACTTTCAGTAATGGACAGATCATGGAAACACAAACTAAACAGAGACACAGCGAAATTAACAGAAGTTATGATCCAAATGGATTTAACAGATATTTATAGAACATTTCATCTTAAAACAAAACAATATACCTTTTTTTTCAGCACCTCATAGTACCTTCTCCAAGATTGACCATATAATTGGTCACAAAACAGGCCTCAACAGATACCAGAAGATTGAAATAAACCTGTGCATCCTATCAGATCACCACAGACTAAGGCTGGTCTTCAATAATAATGAAAATGACAGAAATCCCATATACACATGAAAGTTGAACAATGTTTTACTCAATGATAACTTGGTCAAGAAAGACATAAAAAAAGAAATTAAAGACTTTTTAGAATTTAATGAATATGAAGGCAAAACATACCCAAACTTATGGGACACAATAAAAGCAATGCTAAGAGGGAAACTCATAGCTCTGAGTACCTCCAAAAAGAAACAGGAGAGAGCACACACTAACGCCTTGATGGCACACCTGAAGGCTCTAGAACAAAAAGAAGCAAATACACCCAAAAGGAGTAGAAGGCAGGAAATAATCAAATTCAGAGCTGAAATCAACCAAGTAGAAACAAACAGAACTATACAAAGAATCAACAAAACCAGGAGCTGGTTCTTTATGAAAACCAACAAAATAGATACACCCTTACCCAGACTAACCAGATGGCACAGAAGTAGTTTCCAAATTAACAAAGTCTAAAACAGAAAGGGGAACATAAGATCTAAAACTGATGAAATTAAAAAAAAAAACTGATCTTACTATAAAAGCCCAAACTCAACAAAACTAGAGAATCTGGATGAAATGGACAATTTTCTAGACATATACTAGGCACCAAGGTTAAATCAGGGGCAGCTGCAGTCTTGACATGATCTTAAAGGAGAAAACCCTGAAAAAGATTGGGCATTACTTTTCAGTATCCATGACACAATCCATTAATACAAGTGACATAATTAATGATCATTTTTGTTTTCTCATTTTTGGCTGAATATTTTATGTCTTACAAAACATATGTAATGCTTATAATTAGGAACAAACAAAAATTACTGCAAGTCCTTTGGAAAACACTGTGTATGCTTATATTTCTTTACATCTTTAGAAGTAGCATGTCATAATGAGCTTTGGCGCTACTTCAAACTATTTTCAAATAGAGTCTCCTTTATGGCCTTAGGCCTTAGTTCTTAATATCTTACTTAATATTGCAATTTCAGATTCATCATTTGTAGAGAGGATAGGATGGGGAAGGGGGCTGAGCATGAAAAGCTTGGAGGTGGGGGTGAAAGCTGATACCTAACTGGAAGGGATGTTGTGAACATGACAATAAGATGAATAATGATGGTATAAGTATCACATAGTTAGAACTCATTAAATGATAGACATTTTTGCTTATTTATTTAGACTACAAGTTTTATTCAGTCTCTAGATTTTGCCATTTGTTTAAAAATCGTATCTATTCTCTTGGCATCTTCTTAGAAAGTTTCTTTCCTTTAAGGATAGAACAACTAAAACCAAAAACACCATTTAAGCACATTCAATCTTTCAGTTCTCAGGAGCAGAAGTCAGGCATTCTCTAGGTATTTGATTAACCCTTTATTTTCAACTAAATGGTCATAGATCAAACAAATGAACTGAGAGCAAGGGAAAAGCAATAGCTTGTATTCTGTCATGTCTAGAACAGCTTTTTAGATTTAAAGGTATATAATCTTTCTTGGTTTTACCCAATATTACACTTTGCTGAAAAATGTACCTTTAATACCATGTTTTAGACATTATAGAATAATCAGCCATCTACACAAAATTTAAATCTTCATGATTGTTTCTTGAAAAATTTCTAAGAAAGCACAGTATGTTCAATTAAAAGAAAATAATTTCACTACAGCTTTGGTAAGCTGGTCAATATTAATTGCAATTAAAACTTAGAGAATTTCATTGAGATTTTATGTCATGCATTCCTCAACACTCCCACAACCTCTGAAAGTGCTAACCTACTTTACATGGCATAAATTGCATGTTTTCTTCAATGCATTTCATTCTTACTCTAAATCTTGGCTAAAACTGTTCAAAATTAAAAATATAACTTTATAGTGATTATCATTTTAAAGCTCTGCTTCTTTATTCATTCTACAATGCTCTTTGATCCAATTGTAGGATTATTGGTTAAGAAAATTGATCATAGACTTTTAAACACTAGTGGATCATGACGACCTTTTGAATTTGGGATCTTTGCCCCTATTTCTAAAATTTTACCATATCTAACTGTTGCACAAACAATTTAGAAAGGACAATAAATAAATTAATCAAATAACTGAGCACATGGTTTAAAAACGTCACTGAAAAAATTAACCAAGTATCCCACAAAACCCACACTCAAATCAGTTGCTCAATATTAGAAAGAAACATAAAACCTTTGAACGTGTTTTGTGGTTTTAATAAACTGTGGAAGCATCACATATGGATAGTGGGACATTTTGCTAATATTTATTTTTAATGGTAAACTTTACACATCAACATTTCTGGACCATGATGTGGTCTAGATGCATGGCGAAACATTATTCTGCTTATTTCTGTTAATGTGTTTTAAAGTGAAATTACCATTTGATTTAGTTCACTGAGAAAAGAAGCTTGCTGTTGATGGTGTAGTAGCAGCTCTTATAATCTACTAAATGTGGGAACGGAACCAGAAAGGGAAGATTCCTCTTCAGTAGGAAAACTTCTTCCTGCCTGACAACCATCTGATTGAGGCATCAGCTTTGCTCCATCTTTAGAGTTGAAATTAAATATATTGTTTTTGTGCATATTAACCATATTGATGTTTAGAAAGAAACATTGACTCTCTTAGATATGTAGACCCTTGGACCTGGACTGGAACTAAGCTCTTGTTTCTCCTGGGACTACTAAATTACTGACTTACTCTTTAGATATTTAGACTTGCATGTGTTTATGCCATGGAATTCTTTTAGGAGATGTAAATGTTATTGTTGTTGCTTACCAAGAAACTTCTGATTATTACACCATTACAGTTGTTATGGATAATCTTGTCAACTTGATGGAAATAAATCTCTGTACATGTCTATAAGAAATTTCTTTTTTAGATTTTAGATTAATGGAAGTGGGAGGACATACTATAAAGGTGGATGGTACCATTCCATGATCTAGTGTCTGAATGTAAACAAAAGTGAGTTGAACACAAGTATTTATTGTGCTTGGTTTCCTAATTGTAAATACAGTGGGATCAATTGTCTCAAACTCCTACTGTCATGCCCTCCCTGTCACAATGGACTGACTATATTTTCAAACTGTAAGCCAAAATACCCTTCCTTCTTTAAATTGCTTTTGTGTGATTGTTTTTGTCACAGCTATGAGACCATATTTAAGTAGTCATCTGTAAGTATATATAGTTTGTCATTCAGTGTTATATTTTAATATAATCAATATGTCTAATGTTCATAACAACCATATAAATAAAACATATTTTGTGATCACCTCTAAAAGTTTGAGAAAGGTAAATAGCATAAAAGTATATAGTATCCTGATGTATGGAGGCAGATATTAAAACCCAGGTTGCCCTGCTTGAGATGTACTACAAAAGCAATATGCTACATTACACCTGTTTCTCTAACAAATTACAACATGTAAGCTTAGGAACCAGTGACTCTAGTGACAGTCAGACATTTGTCCTATATCTTCTTGAGTGCCTTTTAGTGTATATGTGATACTGAAGAGGCATGTTTGTGTTTACTTCTAAGTTGAACTATGTGCACTCTCAGGCCAACCCTTTAAAATCATTCCCTAATTCAGCCATCTTTACAACATTCCTGTGAGGAAAACACGCACAACTGTTGTTACCCTGTGAGAAAAGGAGCACAAATCAATCAAAGAGTAAAACATCAATACACCCAATTCCTTGGAGAATTATCTGTTTGAATTCTTTGCCCATTTCAGATCAGGCTGTTTGTTTTTGCTGTTGAGTTTATGTTTCCCTATTCTGTACATTTTTCACCAACACCTTGTTTTCTTTGCTGTGTAGAAGGCTCATACCTTGATGTTAACCTACTTGCCTAGTTCTGCTCAAATTTAATGCTCAATATTATTGTGAAGAAATTTCTAACATTAGTACCATGAAGTTTTACCCTAATGTTTTTGTCTAGGGCTTTTTATAGTACTGGGTTTTATTTTTAAGCTATTAATCCATTTGGACTTGATTTTTCTGTAAAATACAAGTTTAGGAGGTCTAATTCTACTCTTGTAAATGGATATCCACATCTTGTCCAACAGCCTGTGCTATACAGACTATCCTTGTCACAGATGTGACAATAGAGATGTTTGGCAACATTAATGCAAACCAGGGAAACGCCAGTCAAAACCACAATTTATATCTGCAGGGATGGTTATTAGTAAACTAAAAGTAGAGTGTATTATTACTTTTCTCTTTCAGTAGTAAAACATCATGAGTAAGACAACTTATAGCAGGAAGAGTTTTGTTTTTTTGTTCTTTTTTGTTTGTCTTTTTTCTTATTACATCTGTGAAGTATAAGACAGCATGACAGCCAGCTGCATACATGGCAGCTGGGGCATAAAATCTGTGACTTCATAGCTTGAACTACAAACAAGAAGCAGAGAGAGGAACTGGTTGTAGGACATGGCTTTATGGTCTTAAAGGCTGCCCAGGGTAACATACTTCTTCCCTCAATGACAGAATGCTGAAAGCCCCAAAACAGTACCACTAGCTTGACACCCAGTGTTCAAATTCTTGATAATATGGAGGACATTTTTTATTCAAACACAAGTTACTACTTGTTGACAAGGCTGTAGAGCCCTTTTGGTAATCTGAGAAGTTTCTGCACCCAGGGGAACTAGTAGGGAGGTTCCTTCTAATATTAAAAATAAAAACTATTATGATACAGAGCCCCACATGAGTATTTTTGAGGTAATTGCATATACATGTGCCTTGTGGCATTATTAGCAACTTCCAAGGTGTGATAAAAGCATATACATTTAAGAAAAAGTAAATATCTGAGGAAAATGTGAAATATAGATGAAATGTATGAGATGAAATGTCTTCAAATTTACAGAAAAACAAAAAAGAAGCCATATCATATCCTATCACATGTATAAACCAGATGAATACTATGCTACATGAATTAAGCCAAAGAGTAGAAAGTATTGTAAAATTACCTTTTTCTGAGCTGCTTAAAGTAGTCTAACCAAAGTGCAGAGGAGAGTAGCGATGTTTCAGTGGCTATAGGTAATGGGAAATGGAGGGTCGTTATTAAATGAACATTGCATTTAAGTCATGCAAAATGCATAAGTTTGGGGTATCTTTGACAAAACATTCCAACTACAGTAAATATTAGAATAGTCATTCATAATTTTACATAGTAGAACTTATAAAACAGGCAACCTCAGGAGATAGGAGGTAGGGAGACACTCCAGAATGTACCAGAGACCTGGGAGGTGAGAGACTCTCAGGACTCAAAGGAAGGGATCTTAGATGAAATGCCCTACAGTGGGGAGAAGGAACTTATTGAACCAACTTCCAGCAGAAAGATAGGGAGGGCATCAAGTGGAGGGATGGGGTTGCCATCCCACAGTCAAAACGCTGACCCATAATTGTTCCTGTCTGAAGGAACTGCAGAGATGGAAATGGAGAGGAGCCTGAGGAAAAGGACCGTGACAGGCCCAAAGGGCGATTCAGCTTAAAAGGAGGCCCCAAGGATTGACACTACTACTGAGGCTATGGAACACTCAAAAAAGGGACTTATTGTGACTGCCCTCTGAAAACTCCAGCGAGCAGCTGAAAGAGTCAGATGCAGATATTTGCACATACCTAATCAACAGAAGCTGCTGACCACTCTGGTAGAATTATGAAAAATGAGGAGGAAGCTGAGGAGGAGGGCAACCCTGTAGGAGGATCAGCAGTCTTAATTCATCTGGACCTCTGAGATCTCTCAGACACTGGATCACCAACCAGGCAGCATACACCAGCTGAGATGAGGCCCCCAACACATATACAGCAGAGGATTTCCAGGTCTGGACTCAGTGAAAATGCACCTAACCCTCAAGGGACTGGAGGCCCCAGGGAGTGAGTGCGGAGGTCTGTTTGGGTGGGGTGTGGGGGAATCTTGGGGACATCCTCGTGGAGATGGGGGAAGAAGAGGTATGGAATGTGGAACAGTCAGAGGGTGGATTGGGAGGGATAAATCTGGACTATAAAAGATTAAAATGAAACTAAAAATAAAAGTAAAAAAAAGTAAATTAAAAGTTCATAATTAGATCACACCATTTTTAACTTTGTCCAATCATAGTTCAAAGAAATGATAATATTACATAATTAAGGGCTATATCTAGAAATTTGTAGCCATATATGTTGTTAAATATTGGACTTCTTATGTTTTTAATATTTTCTCACTGATCTTTCAAGTAAATCAGCCATAATTCATTTTTAATACTTTCCTAGAAGACTGATTTTATTTGTATAAATGTAGCTAATCAGATTAGGATATAATCTTCCTATTACCAACATCCCTAATCAATTTTGTTGTTGTTTTTTGTTGTTTTTGTTGTTACTGCGATTTGGCAAGGATATCAAGTTCTAGATAGTTTTTTAGTGTGATGAGGGTAAAGCTACAAGCATTTCAGCTTTGAAAAGTTATAACTTCATGAATAATTTAACGTATGATATATTTTATACTCAGTGGATTCTTAAAATAATATTGATTTCTTGCTATTTTAAGAGGACACACATGCTTAATTCAAACTTATATCAGAATATTTAGATTCTGCATAGAAACATTTCCATATTTTCTACTGAATATCTTGCATTTCTGGATTATAGAGGAACAAGCAAAACCTTTGCTTTTGCTTAAAACCATCCCTAGGTGGACTTGCACAAATGTGTTTTATGACAACCAATCAGTTTATTTTAGAAGTGCATGCCAATTTCCTCTTTCTAAATTGCACAGTAAGTTCTTGATGGCAGTGCTTGCCTGAATGGACTGAAAATACATGACCAATTTAGAAAATACACCCATCTTGGACACACTTTCTGTAAACCTTGTAGATTCTAATTTCTTTCAGGTTAAATAAGCATTGGCGCCTCATTCACCAGAGCAGCTAAAATGTGCTTCCAGGCAACTGGTCAGCTAGATATCTTAGACTGTACCAAATCTAGTAAAAGTATAAAATACCTCAAATCTAGTCACTGTCTATTAAAATCCCACCATAAAGCCTTTCAGTGTTGAGACATGAGTACACCTGTATAGATGACGATTTCACCAGCACATTATGTTATATAGTTACAGAAATGAAATTTTATGTTGTTCATTTCAGATATTTAAATATACATTTTTAATTTATTGTCTGATATACATATATATATATGTATATATTACCTTTTATCAAACATACCTCGCAACTCTCATGCCTCCATCCCCTCCTATATGCTTTTGATACTTCTCCCTTCCAATTCAATGCAGTAATTTTTTTTTATCTCATTGATTTCATTTAGTGGTCCCAATATGTACATGCGTGTGGAGCCATAGCAACTCATCAGGGAGTATATCTCTGAAGAGAATTGACATTTTCTCCTATTTCAACTGACAACAGTTTCAGAGATATAGGAGTCACTTAGAAAACCCCCATTTATTCTGGAATTTTAGCTGGCTTGATCTTGTGCAGACCTTGAAGATGCAGCTACAGTTACTGTGACTTTGTATGTGTAACTCCTTGGTCATATCTAAATAACACTATTTTGCAGTAGTCCTCCAAAAACTCTGGTTCTTCAGTCTTTCATGCACCTTCAATTATGATCTTGGAATGAAGAGATGTGATATAGATATCTCATTTACTGCCGAGGACTTCACAGTCCCTTATGATCTGTGTTAGGACTAGTTGTATTTTCATTTATTGCACAAAGTAGCTTTTGTGATAAAAGATGAGAACTGTACAAATTAAGATGCCTTTAGAGAGCACAGTGAGAGAAAGGGGAAAGCAAGTATTACTGGATACCCAATACATTCCATGTGCTTCTCCAGGCATTTAAGTATATGACCAATGCATTGCATTTACATACCAACTATGCAATTAAAACTGCTTACATAAGAGTGTCTGTGCATCTCCCTACATCCTACTTAGCACTTGGTAGGGAACAAAGTGGCTCTATATCAGCCATATAACCTTTATTGACCTATTTTGAAAGCTTACAGTCAGAGTACGATCTATTTGAGACTAGTCAGGTTTAAAACACATGGGTTAAACTATAGCAAATTGGATTCATACAAATCATATGGCATGGGGTTATCTGATAAAAAGAAAAACAACTAAAGCAAAAAAGAAGGAAAACCCGGGGAGACTGAACTTTTAAAGACTTGTATCATAAAATTATGATGTTTAATCTTATGGACATCCATAAAAGGAGCTTGGAAGAAGAGATAATAAAACAGAAGCAAGAATTAATGAACAGAAAATGGCAAAGCCAGTCAATAAAATTGAAAGCTAAATCTTTGAAAATCCCAATAAGAAATATCCCTGTGAAGGAACCTCACAAATAATGTTGGAAATTAGAAGGTAACATAATATTTACGGGAGATGCCATAAAGAGATTACATGATTTCAAAGCTAATTGGAAATAGTACATTTGCTTCAACACGACAGTACACAGAATTTTTTTTTTTGACAAAGGCACTGATTTGTACATAACAGTTAAGGGCATTTAATTATATTTTCCATAGCTTGAAAAACACACACACACACACACACACACACACACACACACACACACACACACGGGGGGTGGGGAGAGAGAAGATTTCTGTCTGAAAAGCAGGTGAGGGAGGGGAAAGATAAGGCTAGATCTGAGATTGGGCAGTGGTAAAAGAAGGCAGGCTGAGAGTTTTAGAGAGGGGTAGAGGAGACAGACAGACAGGAGAGATGAAGATGAAGAAACAAGATGGAACCTATAGGAGAGGAAGATGAACCTGATCCACCTGGCTTGAAAGAGCCATAGATAACTATGGATATCATAGAGTAATGTAGGGTATATTTGCAGAATCTTGGTGTGAAGCTCGTATTTATATCAATTGAGTTTTGAGTTCTTTGTGTGGGCATTTTTGGGGTTGAGAATTTATTGTTATAAAACTGGCTGATAAATTATAATCCTGGAATTCTCTTTCTATGGGACTTGGGTTTAGAGCCAGTCTTGGCAGACTAGCTTCAGGGGATGGATGGCTGGGGAAATTGGATGGACCATGGTTATTTGGGATGACCATGGGGGTAAGGGTACCACCATTGCTGGTGACTATCCAGTGTTAGTTAGATGTATTGTTTTTTAATAATTACACACTACAAGAGAGGGGGCAGGGGAAGGAAGGAGAGAGGGAGAGAGTAAATGTTTGACTATCTTGAGTACCATTAAAGAAGTTGTATTGAATGGAAAATAAAAATAACATTTTCTTCAGTCTTACCCCATTGTTACGATATCACACACAAGAAGATGCAATTTCTCCCATTCCTACTGTGCTGGCTAGTTTTTTATCAACTTGGCACAAGCTACTCTCATCGAGAAGAGGGAACCTGAAGGGAAGAATTGTGTCCATCAGATTGGCCTGTCTGCAAGTCTGCAGGACATTTTCTTGGTAGTTGATGTCAGAGGGCCAAGCTCACTGTGGACTGTGCTAGCCCTGAACATGTGGTTCTGGATTCTGTAGCAAAGCAGGTAGAGCAATCCATGAGCCATAGCAAGCAACTATTTAGCAATCCTTCATAGCTTCTGCTTGAGTTCCTGTTTCCAGGTTCCTTTCCTGCTTCAGTTGCTGTTCTAACTTCCCTGGACAATGGAGTTTGAGCTGAGAATTGAAATATGAAGTAGGCCCTTTCCTCCACATGTTGCTTTTGTCATGATATTTTACCAAGGAATAGATACATGGCATATATACATGCACAATGTTGGTAGTTACATCAAATTTTATAATAGCTCCAAAAGAAGAAAATATCACAATCAATTAGTGAGCAGTTTTGATTAATTGGAATATTATGAAAGAGAAATGAGAGAACTGGATCTTTATGTAATGAACATGAATAAAATGCTATCAGTTAATTACTGAATTTGTATAATCAGTACAGATAGAGCTCAAAAGCCTAATGTGTAAAAAACAAAAAAAAATTGAAGAATGATGGGTAACTTAAAAATCAGACTAAGCAATATCATAAAATATTCCATGATTAAGTATTTGTTATACTTAGGAAAATGATGGGATGGATATACACCAAATTCATGATCATTGATATCTCTGGGTCGGAGAGGTGGGAGAATTATCTGTAATATTTAATTTTCAAATACAGAATAGTTGTAAAGATATTATGAGAATAATGTTTATTTTTTAAAAGATCAATAGTTATACTCATGTTTTACTGGTTTTTGTAATTTCCTATATATTTAAATAATTTTCATAATATAATTGTGACTGTTATTGGCAAATTAACACTCCTATTTATTAATGTGCTTTTGGAGAAAATGTCTTACTATATAGCCAGGATAGCCTCAAAATTATAATATTCCTCCCTCATTCCCCAAGCTGCTAGGATAAGAAGCAGGTGTCACTATGCCTAGGACATTTTAAAACTTTAAGTATCAAGCATTTTTTGTAGTTCATTATGAGGAACATGCTTTAATCAATTAATAAAATTAGACAAAGTTTAAGAAGAAATAAAAGTATCAGAATATGTAATTACGAATCACATAAAAAGATAATTCACCAGGTACCAAGAACTAGAAATTGGAGTAATAAGAGGATAAAAATGACTTATTTATAATGATCCATGGAACTGTTTTATGTATATGCATATATATGTCTGTGTATGCATGTATACATACACACATATATGTTTGCCCATCCACTCACCAACCTGTCACCTCATTACAGTGATAGTGAGCAGGACACATACATTGCTAGCAATAGTACAAAACCTTTCTTGAAAGATATTTATTGAGAGTTCCAGATGAATATGCCATTTTCTTAATTACTCTTCTAGTAGATCTCTTTATGAAAGATGAAGAACATGTTACAGAATATTTTGTTTACTGAAGTTATATAAATGAAAACTGAAAACATCTTAAATGGTTTTAAGCACACTTTAAATAAGTATGCCATTGACTAAGAATTTTCTGTTCTTTTTATACATTTCAATTCAGTATATGTACTTAAGATGACAACTGTATCTGTTAGTAAGAGAATTTCCATAGTACTCTTACATATATGCTGTATGTATTAATTTCTTTAGTGCTTACTGCAACCAAAAGGAGAAAAGGTTTATTTGTCTCACAGCTCAGTTATAGTACATGATGGTAGGGCAGTCATAGCAGCAAGAACTTGAGGCAGCTGCTCACATTTTATCTATCAAGAGTTAAGAAGTAGGAAGCTCTCTGCTCCTCCCTGTTCCAGAGATCGCCACATCTTCTCTTGCAGTGCAAGCCTCTTCCCATAGACAAGATGGTGAAGGTCAGTGTAAAAGGATTTGGCAATATTGGGTGCCTGGTTACCAGGGCTGCCTTCTCTGCATCTGGCAAAGTGGACATTGTTGCCATCAACGACCCCTTCATTGACCTCCACTACTTGGTCTTCATGTTCCAGTATGACTCTACCCATGGAAAGTTCAATGACACAGTCAAGGCTGAGAATGGGAAGCTTGCCATCAAAGGGAAGCCCATCTCCATCTTCCAAGAGCAAGATTCTGCTAACATCAAATGGGGTGATGCTAGTGTTGAGTACGTCGAGGAGTCTACTGGCATCTTCACCACCATGTAGAAGGCCGGGGCCCCCTTGAAGGGTGGGACCAAAAGAGTTATTATCTCCGCTCCTTCGGCCAATGCCCCCATGTTTGTGATGGGTGTGAACCATAAAAAACATGACAACTCAGGTTTGTCAACAATGCATCCTGCGTCACCAACTGCTTAGCTCCACAGCCATGTGTATGCACGACAACGTGGGCATTTTGGAAGAGCTCATGAACACAGTCCATGCCATTAATGCCACTCAGAAGACTATAAATGGCCCCTCTGGAAAGCCGTGGTGTGATGGCTGTGAGGCAGCCAAGAACTTCATTCCTGCACTCACTGGTGTTGCCAAGGCTATGTATGGGCAAGGTCATCCTAGAGGTAAATGGGAAGCTCACTGGAATGTCTTTCATGTTCTTACCCCAGTGTATTCGTTGTGGATCTGACATGCCGCCTGGAGAAACCTGCTAAGTATTATGACATCAAGACGGTGGTGAAGCAGGCATCCGAGGGCCCTCTAAAGGGCATCCTGGTTTACACTGAAGACCAGGTTGAGTCCTGTGAGTTCAACAGAAGCTCCCACTCTTCCACCTTTGATGCTGGGGCTAGCATTTCTCTCAATGACCGCTTTGTAAAGCTCATTTCCTGGTATGACAGTGAATACGGCCACAGCAACAGGGTGGTGGATTTCATGGTCTACATGGCCTCCAAGGAATAAGAAACCCTGGACCACCCACCCCAGCAAGGACATTGACAGCAAGAGAGAGGCCCTCAGTTGCTTAGGAGTCCCTGTCCCAACTCAGCCCCAAACACTGAGCATCTCCCTCACAATTTCCAACCCAGATCCCCATAATAACAGAAGGGGCCTAGGGAACCCTCCTTACTCTCTTGAATACCATCAATAAAGTTTGCTGCAACCCCCAAAAAGAAGTAGGAATTTGTGAGTGTATGTGCTTTTTTTTTTTTTTTTTAGCTTTTTCCTTTTTTGTACAGGACCAAGTCCAAGAAATGTATTGCTCACTTTTGTTTTCCTTTTCTTTTTCTTTCCTTTCTGGAGCTAAGGACCAAACCCAGGGCCTTACGCTTGCTAGGCCAGTGCTCTACAACTGAGCTAAATCCCAAACCTTGTACTGCTCACTTTTAGGGTGGGTCTTTTCATTTCAGTTAACCTAATCAATGTGTCTTTTAGAGGGCTGGCCAGTGGCTAAATAAGCCTTCAGAACTATGCTTGGAGTTTGTCTCCTAATTGAGTCCAGATCCTGTTAACATTTAACAACATAAACATGTATATGTGTGTATATGCACGTTCTAGGGGCATGAAGTTAAAGTATGTACCATATGAAGTATACAAATGTGCATGACACACACAAAAGGAATACCAAGACATAGTCATTTGCAATTTCTGAGTTTGGGAATAATGTATGCTCTTTATAAATGTTATTTTTGCTTTTTGATATTACACATTTTCTATAAAACCCATGGGTATTTTTTGTTAGCTTTTTTAAGCAAAGAGAGAAGCTTATTCCTCAAATATTATCAGAATCCATTTCTAGTAAATCTGTTGTGGACTATAGGGCATAGCCTGTAATGCACAATAATGCCACCTGCTTTTACTTTTTAGTCAGTTATATGAGCTATAATACAAGAGATTAGTGCGACTATTATACAATCCTATGCCATCTAAAGAATACCTAAATCAGACCCATTTTCTTATTGTGAATTTTCACTTAAATAATGTTTAAATATTACTGGGCATCTCATCAATATTCTAAGTAGTGTCAAATTTATCCCTTTTACAGATACTATACCTTTTAATTATCCACAGGAAAGGAAATTAAGTATACTTGGTATTCAGCTGGAGTTCTAGTCATTTCCAAAGGAAAGAAGATAATAATGGAATAAATTGCTCAATCTTAAATGCTGGGTAAAATTACTTCGAAAGGCCATGTGTGAATATTCCAATAATCATCTTGTACTATTGCCATATCTAAAGGTATTGAGGTGGAAGGAGTATGTATAAGTCAGTAAAAGTTTACTATCATTATGAAGCATTAGGTGTCATATATGATTTACATATGCTACAGTTTTATGTGGTTGGCAGTGAAGTAGATTCCTCACACCACAATCATTATAAAGATGTGAGCAGTGCACTCAGTTACAGTGTGACTATAGTTAGGCCATCACTAGGTGATAGATTGTGTGTGTGTGTGTGTGTGTGTGTGTGTGTGTGTGTGTGTGTGAATAGTGTGTGCTGTCATTGAATGAGACACATGGCACATTGCCATATTTTAAAACATCAGAAATATCATACTTTTCATACATTTGCATCCATATCTAACAACATTTGGGATATGCATCACAAAAAATGTGAGGAAAGACATCTAAATTTAGATTATAAGTGTTCAAAAATGGTTATGGTAGAGTAATGCCTCATTTTTCTAGAATGGTGTGGTCCATTTAATGTACTCATAACCTTTTATATTTCTTAGGGCTTTATTGGCTTAAAGAAGATTTTTTAATTGTGAAAATCATTTTACAATATGACATATACTAAGTTACAATCAGGGAATGGAGATATCAACAAGACACAATCTTTTATGGCTTTGGATTATAATTACTGGCCTTATTCCCTGAAGGAAATTATATGCCCTATTATTTTCAGCACTTTGCACACTTTTTAAAAATGTAATAGGCATTTAATAAATGTTTAATGAATAAAAATGCTTTTTTTATTCTAATGCCTTTGTTTGCTGTCAGCTGTCATATCTTATGGTGGACCATATTTATCCTTCTAATCTAATTTATTTTCAATCATTTATACATCTGTGCGTATTATGTACAGCATTCCACTTCAAAGCTTTGAGAGGGGCAAAGATGAGCAACATGCAGAACATTCCTCCAAGAAACATATAAAGCTTCCCTTTTAGCTAATGCAGTAGAGAAGAAAAAATACTTACAATGAAAGTATGTGGCAAATGTTAGGCACTAGTGAAAGACTGCACAAATCAAATAGCCTTTTCCTCATTACCTTGACCTTTCTACAACCTTCACAGGGCTTCAAAGGAGGGAGAAAAAGTCCTGTAAAGACAATAAATGAACAAACAGGCATTGTGGAGCTTAAGATAAATTGAACATGGATCTGTCAGCAAAGGTCTTTCAGGTTGGTGGGGAAGCCAACACATTTCCATAAATGATTGGGATAATAATGAGTAATTTTGAATGCTATGCGAAAAGTATAGATAATAAGAAGAGCTCTGAGGTGGTGGGGGAGAGGTTATGACCTTATTTCAAGTTTTTTTTTTAAATAAAATGCAGAATAAGATTTTTCTGACAACTGGCCTTTCAGAAGACTTGTTTAACTTTACAAAGGTTTGTGACAATTTTTTCATGATGGATGAAGTTACTAGAGATTTTTTCTTTGAACAAAGGACATGTTTTGCTATGCATTTTTGAGAAAGGAATGCATTTATATACAGATGAGGAGAAATAGAAGAAAGAGCAGAAGGATATGTGGAAACAGGTTTACTTCTTGAGTGCATACTCCAATAAGGGAAGATGAGTGATTGGAGGAGTAAACAGTGGGTTTCTTTCCCCTCCTTGAAAAAAAAGCAAAGTAAACAGCATAGAGGCAGCTGATACAGAAACAACTGATTTCACAATTGTCAAAAAGAAAATCTATTTCATTGCCTTATATGACTATATTTTATATTAAACATTATTATATGGTGATTACATAATTGAAGGTAGATATAACAAGGCAAATTTGTTAATGAAGAAAACTCTTTGCTAACGTCATTATTTGCAGTACGAACATCAAATCCTTTTAGTAAAATAAGTATCCACAATTTGACTGAAAACATGTTGCTTCGAGTGCTTGTCAGAAATTATCCCTGAAAGTAGAAAGCACTTTTCTGAGGGAGGGTGACTGTTTGAGTGGAAGAATTGGTCAGCTGGGTTATTATCTGTGCAGAAGGATTGTGCTTTGCAAAAACAACATCTGGCACGATTAAACTTGACTGGCAAGGTAGAGCCAATGGTGAAGGATAAGAGTGTAATAAAATTTTACTCATGTAGGCAGAACCATTGTACCAGAAATAGCATAGTGAGCTAGAAGAAAGGTATTATGAATGTAATTCAGTCCAAAAAGTCAGGAAGACTGACACACTACATTAGTTTGGGAAATTTCTAAAAGGAATGTGACACAGCTTTTTCCTCAAGAGTTCCCCATTAAGATTCAAGGCATTGTTGGAAGGAACCATAATATTAGATAATAATGCATAAGAAACTGTGTTTATGAAATAAAGCTCATCTGTATTGAAACCCTTAAGGGTAGGCTAAAAATGGCCACGAGCTGGGAATTGTATATTTTTATGCACTGAAGTGTCTCCATTGTCTGTTCCCTGCACTGAGTGTAGAAACATTTCATTACTGGTAGTACTTTGTCTGTTCATTTACAGGTGCCAGCAGTAATGTCTGAAATAATGTGCTGTTGGCTAAGAAGAGGGCTCAGTAGAAAAAGCTTTTTCCATAAAAGAAAGGAACAGAGTTTACATCCTTAGATCCCCCTGAACCACCTTCAAAGCTTGTTGGATAATTGGAAGTGCACTTGTAATCACAGTGCTTGGGAAGTGGAGACAACTGACCCTGGGGGAAGTTGGCTATTGCAACAGCTGGATTGGAAAGATCTGGGTTCAACTGAAAGATAAATAAGTTGGAGAGAAATTGAAGAAGACATTTAACACCAACCTCTGAGTTCCACACATCTATACATATATCTACAAATGTAAACATGCACATATACACATATATAATTTAATACACAGTTGTGAACAATTAATAATTTTCACTTTACCTGATGAAAAATAGTTAATTACATAATATTAAGACTATGTCATTTCATGGGAAAGTAATAAAATGTGAGAGTTAGTGCAGATGTCCTCTTTTTGATAAAATAGCAAACCACATACCAATAGAAAATAAATTCACATACTTAATTGCCTGAAATTATTTATATAAGTATTTTTGATATATAATTATCACTGCTTTGACTTGGCATTTTGAAAACTAAAACTAATGAAAAAATCTATCATTTCATACTAAATCCAGTTAATGCATACTTCCTTTTCTTCTCTTAGAAATCCTCTGAGATGGCTTGGAAATTGTATTTATGGTATTAAGAAAACTTTAGACTTTGCAATTTTCCAGTTTTATTATTTTAGGAAAACCTCATAGCCACTGTAGATTTTAGTCTCTTAATCTATCAAATGAGAAAATTAGAATAATCCTCTCTAGCGTCCTTTCCAGCTCTACCATTCCAGGACCCTGTGTTCATACAAAGAATGCATTTTCTTTTCATAAGGGTCTCATCTGTGAGATTCAATATATTTTTTTTAATTTCAAGTTATATAACAGTAAAAGAAAAGAGAGAAATTCTCTGCCATTTCTTCCAAAGTATGCAGATTACAACATTTATTACAGCATGTTGTACATCTTTGGTTGCCACAATTTCTAAAGCAGTCTGAATGTCCTAAAGACAAGGATATCCCATTTAAACTACCAGTGTCTGAAACATCATAATCTTGCCATGAATGCTAAGTATCTGACCGAATGGATAAAAGCATGGTTGTGCATATTTGTAACTTTTGCTATTTTAGTTTGTGTCTGTTTGTTAACATGGCAGAACAGCATCATCCCTGCTCTTTCTTTTCTATGTATGTTAAATTATATGAACCTGGAATTACTGATATGAAGCAGCTTTTGATCCCTTAATCATGATCCATAAAAGTAAGCTTTTAGTATTTCTATACTTAAATAGGGGGCTTGAATTGCACAAAAGTTTTGAATATTATTCTTCTTTGTTCACTTATAAAATGTTAATGTTGTGTTTGATTGTAACAACTTCTTTTCTCACACATTCTTCATTTTAAGTTAAAATATATCTAAATACAAATATCAGAGAGTTTTAGGAATGGAGAAATTTAAAACAGTGTGAATAGAAGTGATCTCATTTGGAAAATTTGAGGAAGCACTTAGTTTTTAATTTTTTTCTAGTAGAATTTTTAGTTGAAAAGTCATCCAGTCTATTCTACTTGTCAATATGTTTCCTTAGTCTTCCCATGAAATAAAACTGATGAGATTTTTAAGAACTTTCCAAGTGTATGAATTGTCAATTATGTATGGCTTGTGATATGACTATAGTAATCTTATGCATATATGCTATGCATAGATCATAGAAATGGAAGAATCAGTGACTATACAGAGCTTCAGAAGTCTCATATAAATCTTCTGAGTAAAAAGAACAAGCATGCAAAACATCGACTTTTTCAAATTTTAATAAAATATTTCATATAGAATATGAAAATGATAGCAATGGAGAACCATATTAGTGATACATGAATATATTTGAGAGTTAACAATTCAAATTCTAGAAGTAGTAATATTGGTAGGACAACAGTGAGTCTCTAGAGGGAAAGACATTTCATATGTCTTGTAGTCATTTTTTTTAGTTACAGAAAGGAATTATTGTCAGGACTGTATAGTTATTCCAAGTGGAGCAGATAATTCAGTTTTTAAACATATCAAACTATCATCATGAACACAAAATGTCTAGTTGAGCAATTGGGTACATCATTTTTCAGACACTTTTGATGCATGCAGACACAATCTTATCTTTCAGTACCAGATACAGTGTTTCAGTAATAAAGCTTTTCTTAATTACTAGAATTGCACATTTTATCTTAGGGGGTCTTCCAAATTGACACTGCAAGATGAAATCACATGTCATAAAGCAGGTTTTTATACAGTTTGCATTAGATCCTTTTTAGAAGATTTATATTAATCATAAGCTAATTGAGCATAGAATCTCTGCTCTGTGTATCTTGGATAGCATTTTGTTCATAGTACGTGCCATATATGAGTTCTGCATTCAATGTAACATAAGGTGTACAGTAGTGAGGACTCTATTACAAGTAAGAGAAATAATTCAAATAAGCCTCAGAATAAATGAGAATTTACATTTTTAAATTTCAATTTTATTAGTTTATGTAGGGACATATATGTACGATGGCATGTGTGTGACATTCAGAAGGCAACTTCCAAGAGTTGGATTTCTCTTCTACCACTGTGGTTCTGAGGGTCATGCTAAGGTCTGCAGGCTTGACAGCAAGCAACTTTACTTGGTAATCCATCCTGATAATGATGAAACTTGTGGTTTTATATTAATGAAAACTCTAAAAGTGAAACCATGTTCACATAATGCTGGTCAATGACCTAATCTACAGGATGTTTTCTCTTCTTGTTTTACATATTTATAAAGATATTAAAAATAAATAACATTTATACATACAAAAATATACACTTTCATGTGTGTATTTGTGTTTAAGCCCAAGATGCTCAGTCAAAGTTTGGTGTTACTCTATAGCCCAAGCAGGATATTAATTTAGGATCTTTCTGCTTTAGTTTTCAGAGCAACTCAGATATAGTGCTGGACAAAAAGGTATGGCTAAAGGGGTTTTGAATCTTCTGTGCATGAGCATGCACACATGCACACACACACACACACACACAGAGAGAGAGAGAGAGAGAGAGAGAGACAGAGACAGAGACAGAGACAGAGAGAGAGACAGAGACAGAGACAGAGACAGAGACAAAGATAGAAATAGACAGAGACTTCCTCTACACAAAAGAGAAACAAGCCGAGAAAGAAATTAGGGAAACGACACCCTTCATAATAGACCCAAATAATATAAAGTACCTCGGTGTGACTTTAACCAAGCAAGTAAAAGATCTGTACAATAAGAACTTCAAGACACTAAAGAAAGAAATTGAAGAAGACCTCAGAAGATGGAAAGATCTCCCATGCTCATGGATTGGCAGGATTAATATAGTAAAAAATGGCCATTCTACCAAAAAAGCGATCTACAGATTCAATGCAATCCCCATCAAAATACCAATCCAATTCTTCAAAGAGTTAGACAGAACAATTTACAAATTCATCTGGAATAACAAAACCCAGGATAGCTAAAACTATCCTCAACAATAAAAGGACTTCAGGGGGAATCACTATTCTTGAACTCAGGCAGTATTACAGAGCAATAGTGATAAAAACTGCATGGTATTGGTACAGAGACAGACAGATAGACCAATGGAATAGAATTGAAGACCCAGAAATGAACCCACACACCTATGGTCACTTGATTTTTGACAAAGGAGCCAAATCCATCCAATGGAAAAAAGATAGCATTTTCAGCAAATGGTGCTGGTTCAACTGGAGGTCAACATGTAGAAGAATGCAGATCGATCCACGCTTATCACCCTGTATAAAGCTTAAGTCCAAGGACCTCATCAAACCAGACACACTCAAACTAATAGAAGAAAAAACTAGGGAAGCATCTGGAACACATGGGCACTGGAAAAATTTCCTGAACAAAACACCAATGGCTTATGCTCTAAGATCAAGAATAAACCAAATGGGATCTCATAAACTACAAAAGCTTCTGTAAGGCAAAGGACACTGTGGTGGGGACAAAGCGGCAACCAACAGATTGGGAAAAAAGATCTTTACCAATCCTACAACAGATAGAGGCCTTATATCAAAATATACAAAAGAACTCAAAAAGTTGGACCGCAAGGAGACAAATAACCCTATTAAAAAATGGGGTTCAGAGCTAAACAGAGAATTCACAGCTGAGGAATGCCGAATGGCTGAGAAACACCTAAAGAAATGTTCAACATCTTTAGTCATAAGGGAAATGCAAATCAAAACAACCCTGAGATTTCACCTCACACCAGTGAGAATGGCTAAGATCAAAAACTCAGGTGACAGCAAATGCTGGCAAGGATGCGGAGAAGAGAACACTCCTCCATTGTTGGTGGGGTTGCAGACTGGTACAACCATTCTGAAATCAGTCTGGAGGTTCTCAGAAAATTGGACATTGAACTGCCTGAGGATCCTTCCTACCTCTCTTGGGCATATACCCAAAAGATGCCCCCGACAACAGACATGCTCCACTATGTTCATAGCAGCCTTATTTATAATAGCCAGAAGCTGGAAAGAACCCAGATGCCCTTCAACAGAGGAATGGATACAGAAAATGTGGTACATCTACACAATGGAATATTACTCAGCTATCAAAAACAATGCCTTTATGAAATTCATAGGCAAATGGTTGGAACTGGAAAATATCATCCTGGAGTGAGCTAACCCAATCACAGAAAGACATACATGGTATGCACTCATTGATAAGTGGCTATTAGCCCAAATGCTTGAATTACCCTAGATGCCTAGAACAAATGAAACTCAAGACGGATGATCAAAATGTGAATGCTTCACTCCTTCTTTAAAAGGAACAAGAATACCCTTGGCAGGGAGAGAGGATTAAAACAGAGACTGAAGGACACCCAGAGCCTGCCCACATGTGGCCCATACATATACAGCCACCCAATTAGACAAGATGGATGAAGCAAAGAAGTGCAGAAGTGTAGATCGCCACAGAGAGACACACAGCCAGAATACAGCAAATACAGAGACGAATGCCAGCAGCAAACCACTGAACTGAGAATGGGACCCCCGTTGAAGGAATCAGAGAAAGAACTGGAAGAGCTTGAAGGGGCTCGAGACCCATATGCAACAACAGTGCCAAGCAACCAGAGCTTCAGGGACCTAAGCCACTACCTAAAGACTATACATGGACTGACCCTGGACTCTGACCTCATAGGTAGCAATGAATATCTAGTAAGAGCACCAGTGGAAGGGGAAGCCCTGGGTCCTGCTAAGACTGAACCCCAGTGAACAGACTGTTGGGGGGAGGGCAATGGGGGAGGTGGGAGGAACACCCAAAGGAAGGGGGGGAAGGGGATGTTTGCTTGAAGCCGGAAAGGGAATAAACACTCGAAATGTATAAGAAATATTCAAGTTAATTAAAAAAAAAAAAAGAAATAGACAGAGACAGAGAGAACTTAGTCCACGCATTTGGTTTTGAGGATTTTTTTTGGAGCTAGTCTTAAATATTCATATTTAGAATGAAAATGAAGGTAAGTCTCTAGGCAGTATTGGAAGAGTTTTCCAGTAAAAGCATAAATAACACTGTTCTGACAGGCCTTGCGGTATATAGACCTAATCACTGCCAAGGTTGAGTAGGCAGAGTACCATAGCGTACAACCAGGAGAAATGAAGACAAGAAAGCAGGGTCTCATTAAGAAGCATTAATTGTCTACACTTAAAATATTTTAAGATGACTGGTACTTATTAATTTATAAAGTCTCTGCAAACCAAAATGCATTCTGAAAAAGTAAATATACATGCTTAAAATGATTGTTAGCTTTGTATACAATAACATGGAAAGTCCAAATACAATTACTGTTGATTTTGGAAAACTTTTGATGTTCTTATAAAGGAGGTGAATTTTTTTTATGAAAGTTACTGTGATATCCTGGTACTTCCAACATTTCCTCCACAAATTCTTCAATATTCCCTGAGATAAAGATGCAGGAACTATGATAAAGGTTTCTCCATTGGGTTTGGGCACCGGATGCTTCACTGTTGTCTGGAGGTGTCCAAGAATGGTTTTCTGCAGTGGCTTCCATTTGCCATAAGCTTCTTTGATGAGGGGTGGTAGCTACAGTGTAGGAATACAATTTAGAATGTATAAAGGAATTATGCTGATATAACAAAGTAGCAGTAATATAGTAGCAGATTTTCGGAGGTCTATGATTTCACACCAACAAGAAGAATAGACTCAACAGGTTGTATGTGTATCTTTGTGTATATAATAATGAAAGAAAGAAAGTGATCAGTTTGAGAGTGAGCAAGCATGGGAGGGGCTGGAAGGAATAAAAGAAAGGGTGAAAGTGATGTCCTTCTATTTTAATTTAAAATGCATTAAAAATAAAATGTTTCTATGAACACATGCCTGTTTGTTTTGGCACCAACCATCAGAAAAGTAGTGCCTCAACTTTGGGAAAAATCAAAGTTCATCATTTGTAATGTCTCTGTAGGAAGAATTCTGAGAACTACAGATCGAAATCCAAATAAGAACCTTTACTTCTGAAGAAATGCCTGTGTCATCCTAGTATATGCCCTTGTAAATCACATTTTTAGAGGCTTTGCATCTCATATTCTCTATGTGATTCAGCAGGGCAAGTTGCCCAGCAAAGGCAAATGCCCAGTGGCCATGGTTCTGGATGGAAAGCCTACTACTTTGGTTCTCAGCTCTTTTATCTCTTAGAGTGACTTGCTTCATCCAGTGATTTGATGTGATCTTTTTACAGCTGTCTGGCAGGCAATTGTGGAGGAAAGAATAATTTTAAATTATAGAGTCTTCAATGGAGAAATATGCTCCCAACTTTGTATTTTAACAGTACTCTGTAATACCTCAAATTTAATGTGCTGAAATTCTGGGATGTAGCTTTTAAAATATTTTGTATGCATGTATGTATGTATTTATGTAATAAATACTTTTCTTAAATTTTCTCTGTTATGTGGTGAGTTTTAAGTGATAATTTCTTTAAATTTTATTTTTTGAATATTTATTGTATTTACATTTTAAATGTTATCTGCTTCCCCCCCTCTCCCATACCCCGTACCCCCTGCTTCTAGGAGGATGCTCTCACTCCCATCCACCCACTCTCTAAATGCCCTGGCATTCCCCTAAATTATTAAGTAATAAATTTTAATGTATATTCATGTATCCAGATATGATGGCATATGCATGTCATGTTATCATCTGGGAGGCAGAGTCAGGAGGATTACTGTAAAAGCAAAGCAAGCCTGTCTTATACAATAAATTCCAGGTCATCCAATTGTTACATATGAAGATTTTGATTCCCCCATCTCCCAAAAATCTTGCAAAGCCAAACAAAAAGAATGAAATTAGTATGGAACTTCCTCAAAAAATTAAAAAAGAGCAGTCAAGTATAACCCAACTATACCACTCCTGGAAACAGTCAGAGAACTCTGTTCTGCACAAGGATATCTGCCTACCTGTGTCTTTTGTTGCACTATTCATAATAGCAAAGAAATTGAACCAGTTAGTAAACAGAAGTATGGATCATGAAAATGTGGAATATTTACAGAATGATGCTTTACTCACTTGTTAAAATAACCGAAATTAGCATTCTGGTTTCTGCCTGTTCCAGGAGCAGACCCGGTCCCACAGCTCTCTGTACCCAGATCCCATAGGTAGAGAGCTGGACTCTCAGAAGTGCAGTCAATCCCGAGAGCTCAGGAGAGACCACACTTCTGTCCATATTCCTGGTCCAAGATGAACCTGCCTGGAGCCCTCAGGACACAGGAACCTAGGAGCAATCTGGGACAGGATCCTAACGGTTTCCACCTGAACCTGGAGCTGACCCGTTCCCACAGCTCTCTGTACCCAGATCCTGTGGGAAGAGAACTGGATTCTCAGAAGTGCAGACAATCCTGAGAGCACAGGGGATAACACCACTTTTGCTCAAATTCTTATACCAAGAGAATCTGCCTGGAGCCCTCTGGATACAGGATCCTAGGAGCAGTCAGAGAAAGGATGCTTCTGGTCTCTGCCTATGCCCTGAGCTGACCCAATGAGACAGCTTTCTGTGCACAGATCCCACTGGGAGAGAGCCTGTCTCTAGGAGTGCTGAAACACAGACTTTCAGGAGGGGCAAGCCACTGTCAGGGACAGCAAGACCAGCTAACATCAGAGATAACCTGATGGTAAGAGGTAAGCTCAGAAAATGTAAGTAACAGAAACCAAGACTACTTGACATCATCAGCATGTAGAAGAATGCAAATTGACCCCCTCTTATTTCCTTGTACAAAACTCAAGTCCAGGTGGATCAAGAACCTGCACATAAAACCAGATACACTAAAACTGGATATAGATCTCTCCTGAGAGACACAGCCAGAATACAGTAAAGACATAGGTGAATGCCAGAAGCAAACCACTTAACTGAGAACGGGACCCCCGTTGAAGGAATCAGAAAAGGACTGAAAGAGCTGAAGGGGCTTGAGACCCCATATGAACAACAATGCCAACCAAACAGAGCTTCATGGGGCTGAGCCACTACCCAAAGACTATACATGGACTGACCCTGGGCTCCAACTGCATAGGTAGTGATAAATACCCTAGTAAGGGCACCAGTGGAAGGGGAAGCCCTTGGTCCTGCCAAGGCTTGACCCCGCAGTGAACAGGATTCTTGGGGGCGGTAATGTGAGGAGGATGGGGAGGGAACACCCACATCGAAGGGGAGGGGAGGGGCTAGGGGATGTTGGCCCTGGAGACCTGGAAAGGGAATAACATTTGAAATGTAAATAAGGAATACCCAATTTAATAAAGATGGAGAAAAAAATGCAGAAGAAAAATAAATGCATAAAATACAAAAAATTTATTTGAAGCAGTGCAACAATGAAAATTATAAAATTGATGCTACATATTTCTATAGTGTTATGTGTATACCTTTTTGAATGACATTTTTTGTTCCATGTTCTTATACGTGTCACTTTTTACACCCTTCCCATGTACTCATAAGTGTGTGTGTGTGCCTGTGTGTGCACAGGTGCAGATTTCAGTAGTCTGTGTGTTTTTGCTTTATAATTCTCCTCCTTTTCTATTTCTTTCATGGTTCATGCTTTGGATATGTCCCTCTTAAAACATGTGTGCATTTGCGTGTGTCTGTGTTTGAGATGTAATCTTTAATACAATATTATGGGAAAGTTAGGCCTAAGGGAAGGTAATTAGACCATGAGAGTGAAAGGCTTAATGTCATTATTGCATAAGTAAATTTGATAAAAAGCTGGACTGGAGATTGGGGGGTGCCTTTTGCTCCCTCATCTTTTCTATGTATGTCCATTAAGAGGATAGCATAACATGAAGGCCTTTGCCAGGTGCTAACTTTTACACCTTAGAATTTTCTTCTTCTCATGCTATATCTGGATGGATCTGTGTTTATTAGAAATTTACCAGACTGAATCTGTGCATATCTATAATATAATACTACATGACAGGAAGACATAAGCAGATTGTCAATTGCAGGATAACCTTGGCTACATAGTGAGACACCATCTCAAAAATTTAAATAGAAAACCAAACTTTAATTATACAGTCTATGATATTCTTTTATTGAACTATATAAGAAAGAATAACATAATGTCCTCTATTTTAACTCTTCATTTTCTCTTTATTTTCTGTTTCCCTCTCAGTATCAATATGTCTCTTGTGTTTCTTTTGTTTCCTTCACAAATAGATAGATTCATTCTTCTGTAACTGTCTATGTCTGTTTTACATTATAATGAAATAGTGCTTACTGAGTAACTTAAAGGAAACACATTTTCGTTGTGAGACAGACTTTTAATGGTCAAACCAGCTCTCCACTCAAGGATACTAGAGTATGACATACAGAATCAACTAAGCAGGGTTCACAGGGGCTCACAGAAACTGAACCTACAATTAGAGATCCTTTATGAGTGAGGTCCTCTGTATATATACAGCTTGGTATTGTGGGACTCCCATCAGAGTGAGTGGTGTGTTTCTTTGAATATTTGCCTGCACTTGGCACCCTTTTCCTCTCATTGGTTTGTCTCATCTAACCTTGATATGAGACTATGTGCCTATTCTTCTTGTAACTTGTTATGCTGTGTTTAGTTGATATACCTGAAAACCTGCCTTTTCTGAAGGGAAAGGGAGGAGTGGCTCTGGGGAGGTGAGGGGTACTACTGGATGCTGTGCTCTGGATATCTTTTATGAGAGAAGAATAAATAGAGAGAGGAGGGGAAACAAATTTGTCATGATTCTTGAAGCAGCAAAGTCCATTACTAAGGTGCTAATATCTTTTGGATGTATTATTTCCTATGTCATAATATGCTGGATAGCATGATATGATAAGAAGTAATGTGAGAGAACAAGAGAGTAAAAGTAAGAGAGAATAGATGGAAAGGCAGAGAGAGACAGAGACACTCAGAGACACAGAGACACGAACAGAGAGAAAGAGGTGCAGAGACACACATACACAGAGAGAAACTGAAATAGCACTTCTTTTTATAACAAACCATTTGAAGTTTAACTATACATTATTTACTCAATTGAAGACACTAATCTTTTCAGTGCTCTGTAGGCTCAGTGCAGTCTTAAAAGTCCAACTTTTCCAAATCAAAACAGTGACAATTTCTCTCAACCCTATTTTGGGAGGAAACATTCAACCCATAACTTTTCCTGCCCCCTTCCCATTCTTCTTTGTCTGCACATCTCCTGTAATACAGACAAATACCTCTTTAAAAACCCTTTCCCTTGTCTTTACATTAACAAAGCTCACTCCAACAATTTCCTTCCCTTTGAACCTCTGCAAGTTTTCTGTTAGCATACTACTCTTTGTGTCTGTGTGTGCATGTGTGTGTGTGTGTGTGTGTGTGTGTGTGTGTGTGTGTTTCTGCCTTCTTCCTTGTTTGTCTGCTCCTATGCACTACTACACCCAATATTTCTCTGCTTATTGAGTATGTTTATTTTGACAATGCTCTTTTCATCTAATATGTTTCCTTCTCTACTGAGCATGTTTGTATACAGCCTAACATGGTCTTCCTTTAGTGTTTCCAGCTCTCATTCATATCTCTAACAAGCATATTTATTAGTTTTTTATTTCTGATTACTAGGCACAGTGATTGCTGCTGAGGCATGAGGCATTGAAGAGCCATGAAAGCAAGCCTGCATTTGATTCCTCCTCGGTCAGTTGGGTGCACTCCTGAGCCTCATCCAGCCTGTTTCTAACTGATAGTTTGTGACTTGTGTAATTTATTCTAAATGCAGACACTTTTGTGAGATTAAAAGGCAGTTGTTCTCAATCTCATTATCTCTCTCAAACATACCTAGTATCACTTGTTCTATAAGATTCCCTGAAAATGCTTCATGAGAAGGGGAGTAACCTTCTCTCCAGAATGAAAAAGGTTTCTAGAAATGAAGAAGGCTGGTTGCTTCAAAAATATGAGTATTCTTTTTACAAATATTTTATTTTTAAATCTTCTAGCCCTCAAATGTCTCGACTGACAGTGACTATTTGCTAAGTGAGCCTTTGAGAAATCTCTGAGTCAAATTGGCTGTATTATTTTTTTCTCTGCTACCATTGTATATTCACTTTTTCTGGGAAATACTGAGTCATTTTCCCATTTCTTATATATGTTGTATTTCTCAAATTCTGTCAATGTTTTTTCTTCTATCATTCCTATAAGTCCATGACTTTAAAGATACTCCTGCTTCTTAAACCTTTCCCTTAATATTTATTTAAAAACATGTCATTTTAGATTTAAAAAAAACTGATCAGAAAGTACAGGAACTCCATAAAACATGTGGTTGATTTTAAACTGAACATAAGATAGAATGGTCTTAGATGATGTAATTTCAATTGAGAAGATGCATCCATCAGATTGGCCTGTAGGCAAGTTTGTGGGGCATTTTATTAATTACTGATTTATGTAGGAGGATCCATCTCACTGTGAATGGTGCTACCACTGAGTAGGTGATCCTGGATGCTATAAAAAGCTAGTGAACAAGCTTTGGAGAGCAAACCAGTAAGTACCATTTCTCTGTACCTTCTGTATAGGTAGGTTCCTGCCTTCACGTTCCTGTCTCAAGTTCTTGTCCTGATTACCCTGAATAATGGGACTACAAGCAGTAAAATAAAACAAACCCTTTCCTACCTAAGTTGCTTATGGTGATTGTGTTTTATCATAGCAATAGAAAATCTAATAAGACAGATATCAAAATAATACACAGCCAACCCATTACAGGATTGCTATAAAGGCACTTTCCCCTATTACCACCATACTACATTAATCTGTTTCAGTTTTACAATTGACTCAAAATGAATACTATTATGTAACCATTGTTAGACTATCACATAGAATAATTACATTGTCCCAAACATGCCATGTGCTGCATATGTTATCCTATACTGCCCACTGTAGGACCTCTGGAAACCAGTGACCCTTTTACTAACTTCATAGTTTGTCTTTGCAAGTTTTTTATGCCCTTGGAATTAATATACTATTCAGTTTTTTTCCAGCTGGGTAATTTCACTTAGCAATGTGCATTTACATTTTCTTAGCATAGCTTGAGGGAACATATTTTTTTTTATCACTGAAAAGAATCCTATTGTGTGGGAATATATTATAGTTTGCTTAGACCATTGAGGGGCATTTGGGTTGGACATTCCAAGTTTGAGTAATTGTGAATAAAACATTTTAATTATTGTGTGCAAGTTTTATGTGGAGATAATTTTGAACTCATTGAGTAAGTACAAAAAGTATACTTGTTGACTAGTATGCTAAGACTTTATTTAGCGTAGTTAGAATTTTCAGTTTTCTATGAAGTTCTGATAGAATTCTGCACTGAACTCATCTGGACCTGGGCTCTTTTTGGTAGGGAGATCTTTAATGACTGCTTCTATTTCTTTAGGAGTTATGGAATTGTTTAAATGGTTTATCTGTTCCTGATTTAAGTTTGGTACCTAGTATCTGTCTAGGAAATTGTCCATATCCTGCAGATTTTCAAGTTTTGTTGAATATAGGCTTTTGTAGTAGGATCTGATGATTTTTTGAATTTCCTCTGATTCTGTAGTTATGTCTCCCTTTTCATTTCTGGTTTTGTTAATTTGGACACATTCTCTGTGTCCTCTCGTTAGTCTGGCTAAGGGTTTATGTATCTTGTTGATTTTCTCAAAAAAGCAACTTTTGGTTCTGTTGATTCTTTGTATAGTTTTTTTTGTTGTTTCTACTTGGTTGATTTCAGCCCTGAGATTGATTATTTCCTGCCTTCTTCTCCTCCTGGGTGTGTTTGCTTCTTTTTGTTCTAGAGCTTTTAGGTGTGCTGTCAAGCTGCTGCTATATGCTCTCTCCTATTTCTTTCTGCAGGCACCCAGAGCTATGAGTTTTCCTCTTAGCACAGCTTTCATTGTGTCCCATAAGTTTGGGTATGTTGTACCTTCATTTTCATTAAATTCTAATAAGTCTTTAATTTCTTTCTTTATTTCTTCCTTGACCAGGTTATCATTGAGTCGAGCATTGTTGAATTTCCTTGTATGTGTGGGCATTTGTCCCATATTGTTATTGAAGACCAGCTTTAACCATGGTGGTCTGATAGGATGCATGGGATTATTTCTATCTTTCTGTATCTGTGGTGGCCTCTTTTATGACCAATTATATGGTCAATTTTTGAGAAAGTACCATGAGGTGGTGAGAAGAAGGTATATCCTTTTGTTTTAGGATAGAATATTCTATAAATATCTGTTAAGTTCATTTGGTTCATGACTTCTCCAAGTCTGTCTATGTCTCTGTTTAATTTCTGTTTCTGTGGTCTGTCCATTGATGAGAGTGGGGTGTTGAAATCTCCTACTATTCTTGTGTGATGTGCAATGTGTGCTTTGAGCTTTAGTAAGGTTTCTTTTATGTATGTAGGTGCCTTTCTATTTGGAGCATAAATATTTAGGATTGAGAGTTCATCTTGGTGGATTTTTCCTTTGATGAATACGAAGTATCATTCCTTATCTTTTTTGATGACTTTTGGTTGAAAATTGGTTTTATTCGATATTAGAATTTCTACTCCAGCTTGCTTCTTCAGACCATTTGCTTGTAAAATTGGTTTCCAGCCTTTCACTCTGAGGTAGTATCTGTCTTTGTCTCTGAGGTGTGTTTCCTGTAGGCAACAGAATGCAGGGTCCTCATTGAGTATCCAGTTTGTTAATCTATGTATTTTTATTGGGGGGTTGAATCCATTGATGTTGAGAGAATTAAGTTGATGAAAGTGATTGTTGCTTCCTGTTATTCATACTTGGATGCTTGAGATTATATTGTGTGTGTTTTTTTCTTTGTTTTGTTGCCAAGACAAATTAGTTTCTTGCTTTTTTCTAGGATGTAATGCCTTGAATGTTGGTTTACCATTTATTATCCCTTTGTTGGGCTGTGTTTGTAGAAAGATGTTTTGTAAATTTGGTTTGTTATGGAATTTTTTTGTCTATGTTAATTGGAGAATTTTGCTGTATCAGTAACCTGGGCTGGCATTTGTGTTTCTTAGTGTCTGTATGACATCTGTCCAGGATCTTCTGGCTTTCAGTAGTCTCTTGTGAGAAGTCTGGTGTGATTCCGATAGGTCTGCCTTTATACGTTACTAGACCTTTTTCCCTTACTGCTTTTAATATTCTTTTTTTTATTTTGTACACTTGCTGTTTTGACTATTATGTGACAGGAGAAGTTTCTTTTCTGGTCCAATCTATTTGGAGTTCTGTGGATTTCTTGTATGTTTATGGTCATCACTTTCTTTAGGTTAGGGAAGTTTTCTTCTATGATTTTGTTGAAGATATTTACTGGTCCTTTGAGCTGGGAGGCTTCACTCTCTTCTGTACCCATTATCCTTAGGTTTGATCTTCTCATTGAGTCCTGGATTTCCTGTATGTTTTGGACCTGTAGCTTTTTCTGTTTTACATTATCTTTGACAGTTGTGTCAATGATTTCTATGGAATCTTCTGCTCCTGAGATTCTCTCTTCTATCTCTTGTATTCTGTTGGTGATGCTTGTATCTATGGCTCCTTGTCTCTTCCTTTGGTTTTCTATATCCATGGTTGTCTCCCTTTGTGCCTTCTTTTATTGCTTCTATTACCATTTTTAATTCTTCACCTGTTTGATTCTGTTTTCCTGGAATTCTTCATGGATTTTTGTGATTCCTCCTGTAGGGCTTTACTTGTTTTTTTTTTTTTTTTTTTTTTTTTTTTTTTATGTTTTCCTGTATTTCTAAGGGAGTTTTTTTGTCTTTCTTAAAAGTCCTCCATCACCATGATCAAATGTGTTCTTAAATCTAGATCTTGCTTGCTTTTTCTGGTGTGTTTGGATATTCACTGTTTGCTTTGGTGGGAGAATTGGGCTCCAATGATGCCATGTTTTGGTTCCTGTTGCTTGGGTTCCTGCTCTTGCCTCTCGCCATCAGGTTGTCTCTGGTGTTACCTTGTTCTGCTATTTCTGACAATGGCTTGGCCGTCCTATAGGCCTGTGTGTCAGGAGTGCTGTAGACCTGTTTTCCTGTTTTCTTTCAGCCAGTTATGGGAACAGAGTGTTCTGCTTTCAGGCACGTAGTCTTTCCCATCTACTGGTCTCCAGCTTTTCCTGTGGGCGTGCATCCTGAGTCCACTAGGCATGTCGCTTGGAGCAGAGAAGTTGGTCTTACCTATGGTCCCACAGCTGAAGTTACTCCTGGGGGGATGCTTTTGAACTCTTCTCGAGGGCAGCAATCAGGAGGGCCTGTGCTGTTTTTCCCAGGGCCTGCAAACCGGGGTCCTAGATGGAGTTAGGGTGGCTTTCCTCTGAGTCAGAAATGTGGGCAGAGTGTAGTCTCTGGCTTCCCAGGCATGTCTGCCCCTCTGAAGGTTTAGCCTCCCTCCCACTGGATTTGGGGTGCAGGGAGCTGTTGATCAGGTCCTTCAGGGTCAAGCTGTGTCTGGTCAAGGGGACTTGACACTTGAGTGCCCCTATCTTTCTGGGTTCCTCCAGGAGGCCCATACAGTTTCTTCTTGTGCCAGGATATGGGCAGGGGTGGGGCAGGTATTGGTGACCTCCTGTTCTAAGGGTGTTAGGGAGTGCCCACCAGTCTGGGCAGTGAGCTCTCTACCACGGGTTTTTGAGCACCCTGGGGTCATATCCAGCATGTAAATATATATATATATAAATATATATATATATATATATATATATAGAGATATATATATATTTTATTTGGGAATTGAGTCCATTGATATTGAGAGACACTAAGGACCAATGACACTAAACCAAGGCACTGTTGTTGATAGTGCCAAGAAGTGCTTACTGACAGGAGCCTGGTGTAGGTGTCCCCTGAGAGGCTCTGTCAGAGCTGGAGGAATACAGGTGTGGATATACACAGTCAAACATTGAACTGAGCTTGGGACATCTATGGGGAAGTTAGAGCAAGGGCAATAGGAGCTGAAGGGGTTTACAACCCCCTAGGAAGAACAATATCAACCAACTAGACCCTCCAAAGCTTCCAGGGACTAAACCACCAGCCAAAGAGTACACAAATGGTACCCATGGTTCCAGCTGGATATGTAGTAGAGGACTGTCTTATCTTGCATCCTTGGGAGGGGATCCCTTTGGTCCTGTGGAGGCTTGATGACCCAGGATAGGGGGAACACTAGGTTGGAGACAGAAGTGGGGTAGGTGGGGTGCACAATTTCATAGGCAGGGATGAAGAGGTTAAAGGGCTTTGAAGTGAAAACTGATGGATATAATATTTGAAACAAAATAAATTATATAGATTTGGCTATTCCTCCCATTTGTCTCATTGTCTTTGATCTCAGTCTCTTTCTCTTAAATCTTTTCACCCCAGTATTTCTTTCTCCAATATCAACCTGTTTTCTACTATTCTTTCTCCTATAAGGCCTTTGCTCCACATCAACACTCAATGACCCTTTTTTCTTCCTGGATTCTACATGCATTCCATGAAAAAAATATACTATTCAAGCTGGGCATGGTGATGCATGCCTTAAATTTCAGCACTTGGGAGGCTGAGTCATGTGTATCTCTGTGAGCTCAAGGTCAGCCTGGCCCACATAGCAAACTCCAGGACAGCAAGGACTATAAGCATGAAGAAGAATTGTATTGAATCGCATTGAATATTATTGCATCTGCAAATGGTTGGTAGGATGCTGTTTTCACTGGATTAATTCTGCCAACCCATGTGCATGGGAGGCTTTCTACCTTCTACTATCACCTTCAATTTCTTTCTTTGGTGTTTTAAAGATTTTAGTGTATGTATAAAACTTTGACATTGTTAACTAGGTTTATTCCAAGATTTTTTTTCTACCACGAATGAAATTTTTCCATGATTTCTTTCTAAGTATGATTGTCCTTTGAATATAAGAAAACTGCTGATGTGGGTGTATTGATGTTCTAACCTAACTCTTTTCTAAAAATGTGTGTCAGCAGTATCTGTTTCCTTGAAGAATCTTTGGGGTTTTCATGAATAGACTCATATTGTCTGCAAATAAGGAAACTTTGACTTCTTCCATTATATTTGTAAACCATTTATTTCCCTCTTTACTGCTCAAGATTTGACTGAAAGCACTATATTTAATTGTATGAGAAGAATAAAAGATATTTTTGGAGGACAGAGATTGGTATCACCTATTGTTTCAATATCATTTCTTGGATTTGCTATCTTCTTTTAATTGTATTTGCTCTTTTGTTAATGATTAATTGGCTACAGTTTATATGGCTTTCCATGTTTGAATTTGTTTTTTTTCTTTAACTTCCCATATTCCTGTAGAAGTAATGATAATTTTCAAACTTACAGAAGCTATAGACTAGGGAGGGTTTGTTCAGGCCAAGCATGAGAAGTGGGGTATAGAAATTACAGTTACAAACTCAGAAGAAGCTGAAGATCCACACAGGGTATCAGAGCCATACCAAGTTTAGTCTTGAGGCCTGAGAAGTTTCACAATCATAGCAGAAGCTCCACACAGAGGGGAGGTGTTTGTGCTGGATTATATAGCAAGCCACTAGAAAGAGGTGGATTAAAATAGGTGACCAAAGATTACCCATCATATGGCACATACATACATAATTCATATAACCCATGACAAAAGATGCATAAGCTGTAAGAATGCCTGAAATGGTATAGGGGAAGGTGTGCAGGTACTGAGAGAGCTACAGTGAACATGACATGCTATAGAAGTAGGCATTGGGCCAGAATTGATTCAAGGTAGAGTACCTTATATGGAGAGCCACAGCAGATAGCAACAGAAGCAGGGATTAGCTGCAGTATATTGATCCTGAGACAGTGTGTGTTATTTCAGACACTCAGAAGGTAAAGGATATTGAATTGATACAGGAAAAAGGAAGAAAAGTTCACTCTACATTCTACCACAACTTAATCTCTTTCCTGCAAACATTGTAATTATCTAAAATTGTTAAAAAAGCTAAATTGAATATAAGAAACAATCAAAAACAAAACAATGATCTCAACACAGATCCCAAATACCCAGCATAGAAACAAAAACAAGACAGCATATCATCTCCAAAAAGTACTAATCCCATAAAATGACCCCCAATGAGGTAGAGTTGTGTGAGTTTCCAAAGAATTAAAAAGAATGATTATATCTACATTCAAATGACTCAAAGAACTCATGAACATACTAAAAAGGGAACAAAAAGAAAGCCAAATAAAATAAAGAATTCAATTTAAGATATGAAATTGAATTCAATAAAGAAATAGAAATACTGAAGAAAATCCAAACTGAAATGATGGTAGAAATGAAATGCTCAATGAGCCAAATAAAAAGCTCTGTAGAAAGTCCAGACAGTAGAATGGATGATGTGGAAAACAGAATCAATATTTAAAAATTAGATAGAGGAATTCAGCAAAGAAGCAAAGAATGATGTGTGTGTGTGTGTGTGTGTGTGTGTGTGTGTGTGTGTGTGTGTAACATGGGAAACCTTGGGACATCATGGAAAGACCATACAATGAAATAAATCCTTGGACAAAGTGTAACACCTTTACTTATAAGAGTCACAAGGAGCCTAGGGGTGGAACAAGTGCACTTCAACATAATCAAAGCTATGCAATAGATTTGTATCCCCTACACTGTGTTAATGGAAAAAAAAACAAAAACAAATAGAAAATAAAACTCAATATACTCCCAGTAAGATCAGGAATGATTCAAATATGTCTACTTTCTCCATCCATGTTTAATATAGTACTTGAAGTCTTAGCTAGCATAATCAGACAAGAGACAGAAATGAAAGGGATATAAATAAAAAAAAATAAGGTAAAGTATTACTGTTCACAGTTGATTTATCTCTAGTATAAAGAACCCAACAACTACATCTAAACTCATAGAGCTGAAAACACTTGCAAACAGCAGGATACAAAATTTATAACAAAATAGTAGTTTCTATACAGTGATATATGGGGAGTATTCATATTGAAACAGAAATCGGGAAAAATCCAATTCACTATAAAACACATACATACACACACACACAATATTGTCATTACGTTGTCATTATTACCTGCATACAAATACCTCAGCCCTGAGGACAAATTTAGGAAGGCTACAAAGACCTTTTACTGAGAACATTGAAACAACGTTAGAAAGCAATGAATATCAGAAAATGGAAAGATCTCTGATGCTCTTAAATCAGAAGAATGAATATTCTGAAAATTATCACCCTACCAAAATCATTTGACAAATTCAACAAAATATCCCACCAGAATTTCAGGACCATCCAACACAGACACAGAAAATGTCGTACAATTTATGCATAGATATGAGAGGTGAAAAATAGCCAAACACATTGAATAAAAAGAATATTACAGTAATCATCACCATACCTCATTGCAAGATACAATATAGAGCCATAGTATTAAAACCAGTGTGGCACTGGAAGAAAAACAGACAAATTGGACAATGTGAAAGATCGATGAAGCTCACACATCTACAACTGAATTTTTGTCAAAGACATTAAATGTAAAATTGGGGAAATGCAGCATCTTTAACAGTTGGTGTTAAGAAATCTGGATTTGAACATTTGTAAAAGCAATGCACCATTATCACTTATCCTGTACAAAACAACTCCAATCAAGGATTTGAGCACAAGACCTTGTACCATGGAACTGATAGAACAAAAAGTAGGAAGCATGCTGGAAATCCTAGGCATGGATAAGAAATTTTTAAAAAGGACTTCGGGAATACAGGAAGAATAACAAATGTCAGACAGGATCTTATGCAATAAAAATATAATGACAGAAATCTTTGCCAACTCTGCATTTGACAGAGAACTATTGTCTAGAATATAAACGAAGTCAAAGAACTAAACACTCAAACCCAAACCTTCCAACCACCAAAAGGGCTAATAAATTGAACATATAGTTTTCAAAGGAAAAGACACAAATGGCCAATAAAATATCTGAAAAAAAAATTAACATTTTGCATTATGGAGATGCCAAAAACTTTTTTTCAGATTCTCACTTCAATCAGAGGAAGCTTAACATTAAGAAAAACAAATGACAACTAGTGAGTTAACTCAGACCTAGAATTTAAGTACCATATGTTCTTCTCTGTCATAGGTAGATCCCAGTTTTCTAAAACAAATCTTCATAAATAGAGAATGCCTATAGAGATAGGCTGCCAAAACAATAAAGTTTTGGTGGGGAGATAGAGACTAATGTTACACTGCATGTAGTATAAAAATAGAAGGCAAGTCTTGGGGTACCAAGGTTTTAGTAGGAATGAGGTGTTGGTCAGGAGAAAATAGTGTATGGGGGAACCTAAACCATTTCGTTACTCCAAGACTTTATAAAGATATCATATGGAAGCAAACTATAAGCTAATTTAAAACTATAGTTTCAAAAAGACTTTTAATGGTGTTACAGTGCACTGGCGGATAATACCAATAACAGAACTAGACTATTGAATAAAAATCTCGGTGTCAGTTTGGGACACCTCCCATTAATTATTGGACAGAATGGCCCTAGAGGTCCTTAAAACATCAAAAATTATGGTCATTGCTATTGTTTATCCACTAGAAGTAAATGGTTAGTCCCTCTTACAGAATATAACTAAACTGTTCAAAAGCTGAGCAGGAATCTTTCTCCATGTTAGTTATTCTTCATGGTGTTGGAAGCTGTTATGCAAGAAACTGGGGGAGAAAAATCATTAATGTTTTTTTTTTTTCAGTTTTGCTCATGCTGTAATAACAACTTACTATATAAGAGGTGTTTATTGATACAATACTGACATGACTATTGGGAGTGAAGCACTAACCAACTGGTTTCTGATTGGATCTGAAGTCTGCTTAGTAGAATGAGAATTCATGCCTGGTATTATCAACCTGGTTAAAGGCCATAGTAACAGTTCAAAACCACCAAGAGTAGAAATACTATTGTTTTTATTGCTAAATATTTATATTGCCAATCTTCCTTGTAAAACTTGTAATTTGTCTTTATACTCACAGAAAAGTTCTGTGCTCTACCAAAGTTAAAGAACATTCTTTTTGTAGTAAGCTGTGATTAATGACTGGCCACTTACTGAAATCAAGTGAGTTTTGAATGCTTAGCCTTAAAATGGACACCCAAGGCTCAGAGAACATTAAAGAAGAGGTGGAAGAAAGAATGTAGGCGCTTGATGATAACAAAAAGGGTCATGAAAAGATGTCTTAATGAATACAATATGGTCATAGTACTTGTGAATTCAAAACAGTTGTTGCTGCCTATATATCACCTGCACAAGAATGTAATCTATATAGATTAATCATAGATATAAAGTGGTTCATGGGGTCCAATCCAGGAGATTTAATGGCAGTCACAGGGATTCTGAAGTAGGCAATGTTTTCAATGTGGTACACTATGTTCTGCTTTGAGTTACAGCATGTTCTGATGAGTAGATGGATAGCTTCTCATCCATGCCTATTAGAGTGGGCCCGCTTAAACTCAATGTGTCACAAGCAACAACAACAAAGTATACAGATATGAAAATGGAATGAAGATATGCAATCAGGAGGATAGGAAATGGTAGAAATGGGAGGAGGATAGGAGAGTGTAGAGGGTTTAGTGTGACCAAAATGTATTTCTTACATGTATGTGATTTCAAAGAGAAATTAATTTAAAATTAAGACTATCTGTAAAAGATAAAAGGAATTATACTATTAACTAGTTGACTAAAAAATTTAAAAGCTTATTATATTATTCTGTGTATAAATAAATCTATATACTTTTAATGAACTTTTTTCATCTGTTCCGACATTGCTCCTTCTGAAAGCCAAAGATTACTTAGTAAAATAAAGTTCACCAGATACATGAATCCCTCTTTTGAGTTGTTGGCCAGGGTTGTTGAAGAAATGCCCAAATCATGAAGTCTATTGTTGTTGTCCTTGGTTGTTCCCCCACTCAGAAATGGAAGAAAAGACCTTATAGACGAAGATACTATGTACTTTAGACACAGGGTGCATAGGACTCTGAACTGGAACTGACCTGAATGCCTCCTCCTTGTGGACTATCTTCAATCATATGAAAATGTGTCATGAAAACTTCCAAAGGATTGAGGCAACCATTAGTCCTACCCAGTTATGGTGCATAAGAATGATATCAATAACCAGCATATCATGATTACCCTTTGGGTGAAGTAGTAAAACATGTATTTTGGTGGTAGCCAGCAGCTTTCTAATTATATTTAAGACATGCTGAATAAGACAAAAAGTGTATCTGCTGCTAGAAACCTAGCCAGGTAATCATTACTAGTGAAATCCTGGATCTTGCAGGAGAACCTATACCTACCATTTTACTAGAGCAGTATAATCATTAATTATAATATAAATATGTGTCCTAGTATGCACAGATAAGTGTGGTCTTCAGTCCAGTTCAGAGAATACATCTACAAAAAAAATCTTATCCCTAAGGCTCAAGGAATATTGAAAAGAAGGACTAAGAAGGTTGAAAGAGCCTGAAGATTAGTTTTCTGTAAGACTGTGTCTCCTACTATTATTTTTAGAAGGTATACCCATAAAATCTCTCCAACCTGACTGCACAAATGTGAGCTGTACAAGCATGACAGTGGGCATGTCAAAGGAGATGGGAGAAATTCCATAAGTTTTCAACCCTATATAATGAACCATAGGCAATTAAGTAAAGGTAGGAGCAGGAGAGCTCTTTCCCAGGGACAAGCACATCAATTCATTGTCCAGCGACAGATGGTCAGCTCAGACATCATATATACAAGTAACATTATACAGGCTGAATTGGTTATATTTAGCAATATGTATGCATATACATATGTGCATGCAATAACAGTTACTAAAAATCCATGCATTTGTAAAAGAACTAGTAGGGGTATATACGGTTTGGAGAAAAAAAAGAAGGGAGAGGAACTATAATTGAATTATAAGCTTAAACATAAAGAAAATAAAAATTAACAAAAGTTACTGAAAACTCTCTCTCTCTCTCTCTCTCTCTCTCTCTCTCTCTCTCTCTCTCCTCCCTTAAGTTCTTTTAGTTGCTTTATTCAGAATTTACTTAAAGAATGAATTATTTTTAATCTAGCATGTTGCAATATGAAATATCATTTTATAAACAAATATTTAATTCAGTAATGCCAAATTTGTATCTGTACATTAAATCAAATCTCCTGAGGTCCTTAATTATACTTGTTTCTTTATTTGGCTTAATTACTGACACTTAAAAAGCGATTTAAATAGCATTTTAGAAATGATCTCAACTTTTCAGTGACCGAGGATGTATTTCTACATTGTTTGAATTAGTAAGACTAAATTAGGATGAATGCTCTTTGTTAAAACTATGAACAAGCAATGCCTAAAGTCACACTATCTGGACAGAATTTCTACTTTGCCACCTAAAAGTTTTGGGATCTTTTGGCCAAGAAACTTAGCACACCTGTGCTTCAACCTCCATGTCTATAGAATTAGAACAAAGGAGACTGGCCAGGAAGTTTTTGACACTAAATGAGTTAAGTTTTAACATTTTAAAGTATCTAGCACTCAATAATAACTATGCATACATTTTCAAGTTCCAAGTTTAAAAATCAAAACTCGCTGAATTATTTTAAGCCCTTTCGAAATGAACACTGGCTACTTTTACACATTGTTTACTCTCACAGTACTTTCTGCAGTACGGCAATAGTTTTGGTTTAGAGAGACATTTTCTTCTTTTCTTTTCTTTTTGAGATTATAATATAACTACATAAAATCTTCCTTCTCCTTCTTTCCTCCAAATGCTCCTATCACCCTGCCTTGCTCTCTTTCAAATTCACAGTCTCTTTGCTAACTACTGTTACATGGTGTTTGTGTGTGTGTGTGTGTGTGTGTGTGTGTGTGTGTGTGTGTATATACATATATATATATATATATTGTTCCCTGGTATATATTATACGTTGTTATATATACATATATATATATATATACATATACATACATATATATGCAATGCAATATAACTTGATCAATTGGTATTGATGTAAGATACTTGTGTGTATAGTTTTAGGGCTATTTGCTATTATATAATCAATTGGTATGTTTAGGAAAGGTATATTTCATAGGTATCCTCATTTCTATGTATTTTTTACGCATTTAAGTATCATATGTATTTCATTTCATTAAAAAAATCAATTTTCTCTTTAAGTATAGCCCATCAAAATTCATTTATGTACTTTATAATGATGCATGGAAGTGAATTCTAATGTGCATCAAATCAGATTCCTAAATTATGTGAACTTGAATGGTCTTCTGAGCAAACAAATGCTCATGCTACAAAAGCATATGCTACTGTTTTTGACCTTATTTCTATGAATCAGACACAGTCAATCCAGACGAGATCAGGCGCATTCAGGGTGGTATGGCCATAGACAGACACAGTCAATCCAGAGATGAAGGCATGTGATTTCTTCAGATACTTGCAGCTGTGAAGAATTTTCTATAAGTCATTTGAATATGAACACACAGACCACAGTTTCAAGTGGACGAGAACTTTGCACTTAAAACCAGACTCCTGCATTACTTTCTTTGTTTGTACTTATCCTTTTGTCATTCTGCGATGACTTCCTCTGCCCTCCCTCTAACTAGGTTGTTTGTTATTTGTATTTGTTTTGTTTTTATCATTAAAGAACAAAATGTCTGCATTATTGAGATATACTTGATAATGAAAGATTGTATTCTGCTACCTATGTCTTTCATTCCTCCCTTATGATGTCTTTCCTTTTCATGATCTCCTTTTTAGTCTCATGAGCAATAAACACCAGAAGAAGAAAGGGAATGAAGGATGATAGTAGATAGGGGAAGTTGTTGAACTAGGAACAAAAATCTAAGGACATGCATGTAGACTAGTAAAATGATGAAACCTATTACTTTGTATGATAAACTAAAAAATATAAAAATAAATTAAAACTGAATTAATTAACTAAATTATATATATATTCAGGATGTACAATAGACTTTTATATAAACCCACATTGCATAATGGCTAAGCTTCTAAAGTGACTGTAATCATGAGAAGATTGCCACGATTATCTGACTATTGTACAATTAAGGACACCACAGACATGATGCCAATTTCTATAGATAACATTAACTCTGAATTTTAGAAAATTTCTTTTATTTACTGCCTTGAGTTACTTCTCCAAAATGACCATTGTAAGTACGTACTGTGGCATAAACAGAGGAAAGTAGAGGTTAAGGCAAAATAGAAGAAAAAATTTGGATATTTCAACATTGTGGAACTTTTGCCTTTTACACATTAGATTATTCTTCATCAGAAGGAAGAAACAAAGCACATAATGAAAAGTTAATTCTTGCACATTGTTTGTGGGAATGCAAATTAGTACAACAATTATGACAAAACCCTGTGGACATTCTTCAAAAAGTTAAAAATAGTGTTGCCATATTATTATACTAAATTATTACAATGGAGACATTAAAAGATAACTTTACCCCATCCTTACTGTAGCATTACTCATAGTAACATCCAATCAACCCAAGAAATCATCAGTGGCTGAATGCATTTTATAAAGTGTTTCACACACATACCCATGTAAACAAATGATTAAATTCTACTCATCTTCACAGGAAAAGGAAATACTGTCATAAGTAATGAAAGGCATAACCCTAGAAGGCATCATGTTAAGTGAAATAAGCTAGCCACAGAATGACAAATACTACACAAGCTCACCTGTGAGATCTAAAATAGTAGAACTTTTCAATGGTTGTCAGAAGTAAAGGTGAGGAAGCAGTTAAAAATGGAGAGATTTTGGTCAAAGTGTCCATCTATATATTCAATTAGACAGGGTAAGCAGTTGAGTTACTCAGAAAGACAGTTAATAATAATGAATTATAATAGCATGCTATGTACCATAAAATTGCTAATAGAGTAGATGCTAATGGATGTTACTATAAAAATATTAAGTATCATGAATAATGGACTTGCTATATTTTATTAATCATTTCACAATATATGTATTTATCAAAAAATCACTGTATACACAAATAATACATGTTTTATTATTTATACTTCAACAAAGGTGCAAAACTCTGATATTTCAATAGATATAGCAAGAAATTCCTCATGTGAAGATGCCGGATGCTTTTAGTATATTTAATTTAAAGTTCAGTAGTTAAATGAAGTGCATATATGTGAGGATGCAATAATTGGTTTGCGTCTATGGCCTCTCTATAATTTTAATTAGTTCAGCCAAACACTGAACGTTCCTAGTTTTTCTAACTTTATATCCAATTATCTCTTAGATTCCTTCATTGAAATTCCACTGCTTTTTGTTTGTAAGAAAAGTATGAACTACTTTTGTTCCTTTTTTTTCCAAGTAGAGTAAAGCCATAAATGATGCATGCTAGCTGGCCAAAACAAAGCAAAATACTTCCCTCACTGTTTATTGGCCACAATGATTCACGTCAGGGTCTAGGAAATGCAGACAGGGTAAGCACTGGGAACAAATGAGAATGGAAACTATGACACTGAACAATCCCATCACTGATGACCACATGAAGGAATTAAAGTTCAAAGGAATAAAACCTTGTCAAAAAATCACATAGATTTGTGATATAGCCACAATCTGAACATGTATAATCTTAACGTATAGTTCTCCCCCAACTGAAACTCTCTTCTACACTGTATGCCAACATTTTAAGTACCCTATATAAGAGAAATCTTTACATCAGTGCATCTGTAATTGACTATGCTAATATTCATTAAAATAAAATCTATTGATCATCTGTACATCTTTTCTAAAACTATCACATGCAATTGAATATTTTTGTACCTATAATTCAATATTAAGCTTATAAAAGAAATCATGTTATTCACTATTTCAAAAGAACAAATAATGTTGAATAGTAATGGAAATGAATGAAAGTGATCATAAATGCAGTTTATTAAAAATGTGACATGTTGCTACTTTGAAAAACTGTCAAAAATTCCTATATCACAATTAGTACATTAATAAAAAGCATATCGTGATTATAGTAACTACAGTATATGCAGAATCAAGTAGTACTGAAATTTACTTTAAAATTGACAAAGTGAAATGGATAAGTTGATAGAAACATAATTATAACAATTTGAATATTTCCTACTTCTCTTTGATTAAGCTGAAAAGTTCATTGTTTTGCACAGAGAGAAAAGTAAGCACAGATGGTTTTACTGATCAACTTTTGTGAGGCAGGATTTTAGGCCTAGGATCTTGCCCTTGATGTTATAACTGTGAATGTTGAATGTCAGAGAATTTGCAGACGTAATTAAAGTTGCTAATTAGCTTATTCAAGAAAAAACTCCTTCCTGCAGCTGCACGGTACTGAGTTCTGCCCATGACTTGATGACCCTCAAAATGACTTCCCCCCCCCTAGAGGCTTCTGAAGGAAGCATTCTTGCTGACAAGGCTTTCTTTCTTTCTATGACAATCAAAAGAGCAAAAAAAATTGTCCTGCCCACCTCATTCCTCATTACAAAACTGTGGTAAAATAGATGGCTATGATTTTCAGCTGCAACTGAAAGGGTTTTGCAGTGAAAGAGTGTCTCAACAATATGGGGGCTAGGAATGCCACAAAAATCACACCACACAACAGAACTCATAGAGCGGTGACTTTTAACAATTATTTGCACAACACACACAGAGAGAGAGAGAGAGAGAGAGAGAGAGAGAGAGAGAGAGAGAGAGAGAGAGAGAGAAATGAAGCCATAAGAAAAATATTTGGAGGGCTGGGGATAAAAGCGAATCAAAACTTATTTATGAGATGGCATGATCTTAATACAAAAACTGGGCAAAGGAGGTGACAGTTATTCCTTTCAAATTGGAAACTTTAAAAAAGATTCAGATATTATCTCTACTTACCCGATTTATAAGTTGTTTCTCTATCCTGATATGAGGTTCCATGCCAGGAAAGAACAAAGTAGAGAACCACTAGGCAGGAAGCCAGAGCAAGTTATCTAGGCACACTGAGGCACACATAGTCCACATATAGACAGGCCCAGGCATTTACCCATCAGCAAGCAGGTATAGAGCAGGCAGCCTAGTGAAGGTGGAGGTTCAGGCAAAGTCTTCTGTCTTCAAGGTTTTATATATATATATATATATATATATATATATATATATATATATATATATATATATAAATCCCACTTTAACAAATTGTATTCTGGAAGAATTGGTTATATAACAGATTCCTTTACTGTTTACTTTGGAGTCTCCAGATGTTGGTTGAAGTCATTTGTGGTTACTCAAAGACCCTCTGTATAGTATCAGCTGTGTTATATCTGATTCATACTGGACATCCATATTAATCCTTATAGACTCCTGTTTCCAAAATTCAGCTCCATACAACCTCATTCATGCTATGTCTAGTTTCTGAATGGAGGTATAAGTCCAAATTCATAATCTCGCAGATTAATACACACGCATAGTTTTAGACTCTCTGCTTTTGTTCTTGTCCCATTTAATTTCAACACTTCTACTAATTCAGGGAAGTCTCACCAACTACCTTCGCAGTTTTGGTAAAAGTACGTATAAGTTCATTTTTCTTGATGCCACTGTCATTTCCCTTTACTCTGGATATAGTCAGGTAACTGAATCTAGACTTTTAGCCTTTGCCAAAAACAAGGCTCTGGATGGTCCTAGTAACAAGAAGACTATAAAGAAGATATTCATCACTGGACATTTTCTATTAGGAAATCAGAGCAAAGAACTTAAGAAAATAGTAATTAACTTAATTCATCTGTGGGGCTATCTAAAGATTAATCCACCATGACAATGTTGTATCTATGTGAAGAATACAAGGCCACTTTACCTTTACTGTGAGGAAGCTGAGATTGCAACACATTGTATTCGTAGAACTAAAATGTTAAAGAATTTTTAAGTGAGTAATAGAAAGTTACAATTACAAAATTAATCATTGTGATGAGAAAATAACAACAACAACAACAATAATAATAATAATAATAATAATAATAATAATAATAAATCTCATCAAACCACAGTTAGAATGATTCTTGTCCTAAATAGGACTTATTGGGATGCCTACCATAGCACAAGCATTCTCTTTTTCTTAACACTTCATGAAAACAACATCAATTATATGTTCCTGTATGTAAGCTTAACAGAATATCATTATTCAGGAATTGGTGCTTGTCCGTGGGATGTGTATCAAGTTAGGCCAGTCATTGGTTGGCCCTTCTTTCTATCTCTGGTCCATTTTTGTACCTGAATTTCTTGTAGACAGGTTAAATTTTGGGTTAAAAGTTTTATGAGTAGGAAGATGTCCTTATCATTCCAATGGGTTTCCTACTAGACTGTAGGAGGTGGCCTCTTCTGGTTCCATATCCCTACTGCTGTGAATCTCAGCTAAGATCATTTCTATTGATTCCTAGTAACCTCCCCATCCCAGGTCTCTGGAGGGTCCTTGAGATGCCCCCATCTCCCCACTCCTACCAGCTGCAATTTCTATTCATTCTCATGACTCTCCTGCCCCTTTTCTGTTTCTACCCACACCTGATCCAGAATCCCACCATTGCCCTCCTCATTCCTTCCCCCAATGAGTTCCTGCCCTCTGTCTTCCTCCTCTGACTATTTTATTTCTCCTTCTAACTGAGATTCAAGCATTATTGTTTGGGCCTTCCTTCTTGTTTAGCTTCTTTGGATCTATGGATTAGTTTATGACTAATATACACTTACAAGTGAGTAATACTTGGATCTGGGCTACCTCACTCAGGGTGTTATTCTCAAGTTTCTTCCATTTGTCTGAAAAATTCATGATGTTTTGTTTTTAAAGTCTGAATAGTATACTATTGAATTGTTGAACCACATTTTCTTTATTCATTCTTCATTTGAGGGGCATCTAGGTTGTTTCTAGTTTCTCACTATTATGAATAAAGCTTCTATGTATATAGTGGAGCAAGTGCCCCTGTGGTATAGTGAAGCACCTGTTGGGTATTTGCCCAGGAGTGGTATAAATTTTTTTTTGGTTCTTTTTGGAGCTGGGGATCGAACCCAGGGCCTTCATGCCTTCCTGAGCAAGCGCTCACCACTGAGCTAAATCCCAACCCCGTATAAATGGGTCTTAACGTAGTACTATTCCTAGTAGTCTGAGGTACTGCTAAATTAATTTCTGAAGTAGCTGTACATGTTTGCACAGCCATGGTGGAGTTTTCCCCTTGCTTCTCTTTTATGTTTGCAGACAAGAACCTAGCATAACTGTCAGTGGAGAGCCTCCACCCAGCAGCTGACTAAAACCTTAAAGCATAAGCCCACAGCCAAACATTGGATGAGGCTCAGGGACTCTTATGGAAGAATTGGGAGAAAAATTGAGGGAGAAAAGAGGATAGGAGCTGTATAGGAGGACCAACAAAGTCAACTAACCTAGACCATTGGGGGCTCCCAGAGACTGAACCACCAACCAAAGAACATAAAAGGCTGGACCGAGGTTCTATGCACATATGTAGAATATGTGCATTTTGGTCTTTATGTGGGTTTCCCAACAACTGGATCTGGGGCTATCTGCAAAGTTGTTTCCTGCTGTGAAATATGCTCCCCTAACTAGGCTATCTTATCTGGCCTCAGTGGCAGAGAATATGCTCAGCCCTGCAGAGACTTGATGTGACAGTGTGAGGAGATACCAAGGTGGGGGTACCCAACTCTTAAAGTAGAAGGGGAGGAGAATGAGAAGGAATTTCATGAGGGGGGTATTGGGATGGGCAGCAATTTGGATATTAAGTGAATAAACAAACAAACAAACAAACTTCCAACAAAACAATGGGATATTATTGAGAAAACAAGAAAATATGAATAAAAAAATCCCTTATGTTATCTAGAAGAGACAGAAGGAATACACACAGTCAGAAACTTTAGAAGAGTCTAAGGAGCAATACCTCTGTTTTTCTTTTATTCTGTATTCTGCTCTTTCTTGCTTCCTGCTGCAGGCCAACCATGCAAAGGGGAATTTTTCCACCCCCACCCCACAAGTTGGTTAATAAGGGTTATACTCTGTAGCCAGATGGAAGCAAAGCTGCATAGTGAAGCCAAGAAGAATCTGAACAGATAGTCTTTGCTGGTGTCCCCACTCAATCATTTAAATGATAAATCACACTCTTGCTATTCAATCAAATCCTACAAAGAGTGTCCAACATCTTAAAATTATTTTCCTTCTTATTGTTGGAGAATTTCATACATGTATTTAATATACTTTGATCAACTCTTTCCTCATCTCATTGTCTCTAATCCCACATACATACTACTTTTCTTTGCCAGTATCCTGTGTTCTCCCTAACCCTCTAATGAAACCTACTACTTTATTCTATTATGGAAGGGTGTAGGTTAGCTACTGGAGCATAGATATCCTTTTAGAGGCCATATTCCAGAAGGAAACTGACTTGACCTACCAAGAAACCTTCAGTCCACAATAGCTTTTCAGCTGCCTTTGTTCCAAACTTTGCTGACTTGATCGTGTACAGGTCTTATGTCTGTAGTCTTACTCACTGTATGTGTGTGCAATGCCCCATTATGTCAAGCAAATAATATTTTACTGCTGTCTTCTCCTAATTTTCTCTCTTAAATCTTTCTGCTTTTCTTCTTTAATAATCTCTGAACCCTAGGGGGAGAAAGTGTGACAGAAAAGCCCCATTTAAAGTTGAACATTCCATAGTTTCATATTCTTTGACACTTGTTAAAGTCTTTACATTAGTCAACATTTATTGCCAAAAGATTCTTCTCTGATGAAAGCTGAAGGATGTGCTAATTTTAAGGTATAAAAATAATGTAGGGACAGATTATTATTGCATCCATTTTGTAGAATAATAGTATTAAGTTCACCCCTATGGAGCCCTCTAAGAATAGGTGAGGGACACTGTAAATGGAAAAAAAAAGGCAACCCACAGATTGGGAATAGATCTTTAACAACCCTACATCTTGTAGAGGGGTAACATCAAAAATATACAAAGAACTCACGAAGTTAGATGGCAGAGAACCAAATAACCCTATTAAAATGGGATGTAGAGGCAAACAAAGAATTCTAAACTGAGGAATCTCAAATGGCTAGGAGCAGTTAAAGAAATGTTTAGCATCCTTAGTCATCAAGGAAATGCAAATCGAAACAACCCTGAGATACAACCTCACACCTGTCAGAGAGGACTAGGATCAAAAATTCATTTGACAGGAGATACTGGTGAGGATGTAGAGAAAGAGGTATATTCCTCCATTGCTGGTGGGATTGCAAGCTGGTACAACCACTTGAAATCAGTCTGGCGGTTCCTCAGAAAATTGGAAATAGCTCTACCTGAGGACAAAGCTATACCACTCCTGGGCATATACCTAAAAGATGCTCTGAGATATAACAAGGACACATGCTCCACTACGTTCACAGCAAACTTATCTATAATAGCCAGAAGCTGGAAAGAACCCAAATGTCCTTCAACAGAGGAATGGATACGGAAAATGTGGTACATTTAAACAATGGAGTACTACTAAGTTACTAAAAACAGTGACTTCATGAAATTCACTGGCAAATGGATGGAACATGAAAATATCATGCTGAGTGAGGTAATCCAGTCACAGAAGAAAACATATAGTATGTACTCACTGATAAGTGGATATTAGCCAAGAAGAAGCTTATAATACCCCTGATAAAACTCATAGAACATATGAAACACACACACAAAAAAAGAAGACTGCAACAAAGTGTGGATGCTACAGTCCTACTTAGTTGGGGGAAAAGAATAAACTCTGGGAAGTAGAAAGAAAGAGAGATGTGGGAGAGACAGGGGAGAGAGAAGGAAAAGGGTGCCAGTTCAGATACAGGAGGAGATGTGGGAGAATTACAGAGGGTCAACATTTTGAAAGGAGGTGCGTAGTAGTATGAGAAGGGAACTAGGGGTAGCCACTAGAAATTCCCATATACCAGGGACCTAAGAGGTTCCCAGGACCCAACGGGGAAGATATTAGCTGAAATACCCAAGAAAGGGAAGATGGAAACTATAGAGGATATATCCAGTGGATAGGCATGGACCCTTGTTGAGGGATGGGGTCACACACCCATCTCAAAATTATTCATCCAGAATTCCTCCTGTCAAAAGATACAATTATTGCAGCAGAGATTGAAGGAAAGGCCATCCAGAGACTGCCCCATCTGGGGATCCATCCTATCTGCAGACACCAAACCCAGAGACTGTTGCTGATGCTAAGAAGTGCTTGCTGATAGGAGCCTGGGATAGCTGTCCCCTAGGCTCTGCTAGAACCCGACCAATACAGATGTAGATGCATGGAGCCAAACATTGGACTAAGTTCATGGATCACAAACAAGAATTTAGAGCCGGGACTTAAGGAGCTAAAGGGGTTTGCAACCCCATAGGAAGAACAACAATATCAACCAACCAGAATCCCCAAAGCTCCCAGGGACTAAACCACCAACCAAAGAGTACCTATGGAGGGACCAATGGCTCAAGCTGAATATGTAGCAGAGGATGGCCTTGTCTGAGAACAACTGAACAGGAGGCCCTTGGTCCAGAGGAGGCTTGATGGCCAAGGTGGGGAAATGCAAGGGCACTGAGGCACAAGTGGTTGGGTGGGTGGAGGAGCACCTTCATAGAGGCAGGAGAAGGGGATATGGGGTTTGTGGAAGGGAAACCATAAAGGCAGATAGCATTTTAATTGTAAATAAATAAAATAACCAATAAAAACACACACAGAAAATTATATTATGATGAAATAGTCTGCATAACTAACTAATATTTAAGAGTATCCTTTAGCTGTTTTTAAGTAGCATGGTTAATGCAACAGGAACATACATTTTAAGGAAAATGTGATCATACATTTTCAGAATGTTTCTAAAATTGTCCTATGCCATCATGGTGGTGAACAGGGTAAGAAGGCATGGGATATTACTTTTATTGTGTTTAGGTATGGGCCTTGAATTCCTGATTTTTCCAAGACTTTTATCATGAAGGGGTATTAAATTTTGTCACATGCTTTCTCCACATCTAATGAATTGATCATGTGTTATTTTTTCCTTGAGTTTATTATTATAGTGGATTATGTTGATGGATTTCCATACACTGAACCATCCTGGCATCCTTGGGATGAAGCCTACTTGATCATGGTGGATTATCATTTTGATTTGTTCTTCAATGCAGTTTGTGAGAATCTTTTGAGTATTTTGGCATTGATATTCATGAGGGAAATTGGTCTGAAGTTCTCTTTTTCTGTTGGGTCTTTGTGTGGTTTATGTATAAGTGTAATTACGGCTTCATAGAATGGATTGGGTAGTGTTCCCTCTCTTTCTCTTTTGTGGAATAGTTTGAAGAGAATTGGTATTAGGTCATCTTTGAAGGTCTGATATTATTCTGCAATAAATTCATCTGGTCTTGGGTTTTTTTTTTTTTGGTTGGGAAACTTTTAATGACTGCCTATATTTCTTTAGGAGTTATAGAACTACTTAGATGGTTTTTCTGATCCTGATTTAAATATGGTGCCCAGTATTTGTCTAGAAAATTGTCCATTTCCTCCAGAGTTTTCAGTTTTGGTCAGTAGGCTTTTTGAAGTAGGATCTGATAATTTTTAGAGTTTTCTCAGTTTTGTTGTTATTTCATTTCTGATTGTGTTAATTTGGATACTGCCTCTCTGCTCTCTGGTTAGTCTGGCTAAGGGTTTATCTATCTTGTTGATTTTCTCAAAGAACCAGCCCCTGGTTTTGTTCATTCTTTGTATAGTACTTTTTGTTTCTACTTGGTTGATTCCAGCTGAGAGTTTGATTAGTTCCTGCCATCTACAACTCTTGAGTGAATTTGCTTCTTTTTGTTCTTGAACTTTTAGGTGTGCAGTTAAGCTGTTAGTGTAGGCTCTCTACAATTTCTTTTTGCAGGCATTCAGAGCTGTGAGATTTCCTCTTAGCACTGCTTTCCTTGTATCCCATAAGTTTTTGGTATGTTGTGCCTTCATTTTCATTAAATTCTAAAAAGCCTTTAATTTCTTTCTTTATTTCTTCCTTGGCTAAGTTGTCACTGAGCAAAAACATTGTCCAGCTTCCATGTGTTTATTCACTTTCTGTCGTTTTGTTTTGTTTGTTTGTTTGTTTGTTTTGTTTTGTTGTTGTTATTGAAGACTGACCAGCCTTAGTTCATGGTGATCTAATAAGATGCATGGTATTATTTCAATCTCCTTGTATCAATTGAGGCCTGTTCTTTGACCAATTATATGGTAAATTTTGGAGACAGTACCATGAGTTGCTGAGAAGAAGGCATATTCTTTGTTTTAAGATGAAATGTTCCATACATCTTTATTATATCCATTTAGTTCATAACTACTGTTAGTTTCACTGTGTCTATATTTAGTTTATGTTTTGATTATATGTCCATTTATGTGAGTGGTATGTTGAAATCTACTAGCCAACATCAAACTAAATGGAGAGAAACTTGAAGCAATCACACTAACATGAGAGACTGGACCAAGCTGGCCAATCTCTCCCTACCTATTCAGTATAGTACTTGAAGTCTTAGCCAGAGCAATTAGACCACAAAAAAGAGGTCAGAGGGATACAAATTGGAAAGGAAAAAGTCAAAATATCACTATTTGCAGATGATACAATAGTAGAATTAAGTGATCCCCAAATTCCATCAGAGAACTCCTAACCCTGATAAACAACTTCAGGAGAGTGGCTGGATATAAAATTAACTCAAACAAATTGTTAGCCTTCCTCTACTCAAAGGATAAACAGGCTTAGAAAGAAATTAGGACAATTGCACACTTCAAAATAGCCACAAATAATATAAAAATACCTTGGTGTTACTCTTACCAAGCAAATAAGAGATCTATATGACAAGAACTTCAAATCTCTGATGAAAGAAATCAGAAAAGATCTCAGAAGATGAAAAGATCTGCTAGGCTTATGGATTGGCAGGATTAATATAGTAAAAATGACCATCTTGCCAAAAGCAACTACAGATTTAATACAATAGTCATCAAAATTCCAATTCAGTTCTTCACAGAGTTAGAAAGAGCAATTTGCAAATTCATTTGGAAAAGCACAAAACCAAGGAGAGCAAAAACTATTCTCGACAATAAAAGAACTTCTGGGGAAATCACTATTCCTGAACTCAAGCTGTATTACATAGTAATCGTGATAAAAAACTGTATGTTACTAGTACAGAGACAGGCAGGTTGATCAATGGAATAGAATTATAGACTTAGATATGAACCCACACAACTATGGTCACTTGATCTTTGGCAAAGTAGCTTAAACTATCAATGGAAAAAATATAGTATTTTCAACATATGGTGCTGGTTCAACTGGAGATCAGCATGTAGAAGAATGCAAATTGACTCATTCTTATCTCCTTGTAGAAAACTCAAATAAAAGTGGATCAAAGAACTCCACATTAAACCAGATACACTTAAACTAATAGAAGAGAAAGTGGGGGAGGGCCTTGAGCACATAGACACAGTGGAAAACTTCCTGAACAGAATGCCAATGACTTATGCTCTAAGGTCAAGAATCAACAAATAGGACTTCATAAAATTGCAAACCTTCTTTAAGGCAAATGACATTGTCAATAGGACAAAATAGCAACCAGCAGATTGGGAAAAGGTCTTTTTACCAATTCTACATCTTATAGAGGGCTACTATCTAATATACACAAAGAACTCAAGAATTTAGTCTCCAGAGAATCAAATCATGCTAATAGGAAATTGGATACAGAGTTAAGCAAAAAATTCTCAACTGAGAAATACTAAATTGCTGAGAAACACCTAAAGAAATGTTCAACATCCTTAGTCATAAGAGAAATGCAAATCAAAACAACCCTGAGATTCCACCTCATACCAGTCAAAATGGCTAAGATCAAAACCTCAGTTGACAGTAGATGTTGGCAAGGGTATGGAGGAATAGAACACTCCTCCATTGTCAGTGGTATTAGAAGGTGTTACAAACCTGCTGGAAATCAGTCTGGTGGTTTGTCAGAAAATTGGATATAGTACTACTCAAGGACCCAGTTATAACACTTCTGGGCATACACCCAAAAGATGTTCTAACGTATAATAAGGAAACATGCTCCACTAGGTTCACAGCAGCCTCATTTGTAATAGGCAGAAGCTGGAAAGAACCCAGATGTCCTTCAACAGAGGAGTAGATACAGAAAATTTGGTACATTTACACAGTGGAGTACGACTTACTGGGCTATTAAAAACAATGACTTCATAAAATTCATAGGCAAATGGATGAAACAAGAAAATATCATCCACAGTGTGGTATCCCAATCACAGAACACACATGTTATGCACTTACTGATAAGTGGATATTAGCCCCAAAGTTCATTATACCTAAGAAAAAATTCACAGATCATATGAAGCTCAAGAAGAAGGAAGATCAAATATGGATGCTTCACTCCTTCTTCCAAAGGAGAAAAAAAAATGTTCACAGGACAAAATACAGGGACAAAGAGTGGAGCAGAGACTGAAGAAAGGGTCATTTACAGACTTCCCCTTCTAGGGATCTGTCTAATGTGCAGCCACCAAGTCCAGCCACTATTGCTGATGCCAGGAAGTGCTTGCTGACAGGAGCCAGATACAGGTGTCTACTGAGAGGTTTTGCCAGAGCCCCACTGATACAAATGAAGATGCTTGCAGCTAACAATTGGACTGAACAAGGGGACTGCAGTGGAGAAGTTAGAGAAAAGTCTGAAGGAGCTGGTTTTGCAACACCACAGGAAGAACTACGGCATCAAAAAAAAAAAAGGAAAAGAAACAAACAAACAAAAAACCAAACCAAAACAAAAACAAACAAGCAAACAAAAAACAAAAACAAAAACAAAACAGACCCTACCAGAGTTTCAGAGTTTCCAGGAGGAGCTAAACCACTAACCAATGAGTGCACATGGAGAGACTCATGACTCCAGGCACATATGTGCTGGAAGATGACATTGTCCAGCATCAGTGGAAGGAACAGCCCTTAGTCCTGAGAAGGCTGGTTTTCCCAATGTGGGAGAATGTCAGGGCATTGGGGTAGGAATGAGTGGATGGAGTGGGAGCATCGTCATGGAAGCAGAAGGAGGTGGAGGGTATATGGGAAAGTGGGGAAGGGGGATAACATTTGAACTGTAAATACTTAAAATATCCAATAAAAATAAAATTAAAAGAAATTTAAAAAGTAGGCATGGGATAGCTTGTCATTTGTGTTCATAGGCTGTGGAGGACTTCTGGAATTTATTTTATGGCAAGATAGATAATTTAATGTAAACTTCTTTATATATTTAGTTTAATAATAAATAGTGTATGACATCTAGGAGGTAAATGCTAGCTATTATCAAATGCAATTTGTTGTAAGTATTGTTGGTTTACCCAGTTCCTGGTCATTTTATAATACTCTGTGGAAAGAATATATAGGCAATCTTGATTCAAAACTAAATTTGAGACTGAACTGGACCCATAGTTCTCTGTATCCAAATCCATGGGGGAGAGGCTGGACTCTCAGAAGTGGAGACAATCCCGAGAGCTCAGGGGAGACCACCACTTCTGCTCACATTCCTAGCCCAAGAGGAATGTGCCTAGAGTCCTCTGTACCCTCTGGTCACAGGAACATAGTGGCTATGGGCAGGAATCTACTAGTTTCTGCCTGAGACCTGAGCTGAAAACCAGTCATCAGGCGTGCTCACATACCTAAGAACACACATCTGACCCTAGCAACTTGCCTGGTGGCCTCAGGATTCACAAATGCAGGAGTGGTCTGAGACAGGGCACTTCCTGTTTCCCCCTACAGCTAGAGCTGAACCTGTACCATAGCAATCTGTACCCAAATCCCATGGAGAGAGAGAGCTGGACTCTCAGAAGTGCAGACAATGCTGAAAGCTCAGGGGAGACCACCACTTCTGCTCACATTCCTGGCCCAAGAGAACCTGTCTAGTGTCATCTGGATACAGGAACCTTGGAGAAACCAGAAGCAGGAATCTTCTGGTTTCTGCCTGTGCCCAGAGCTGAAAGCCAGTCACCACATGCACAGACACACCTGAGAGCAGTGGTAAGACCAACCCTTCTACTCCAAGTGACCTGCCTGTAGGCTTTAATCAAACAAGTTAAAGATCCGTATGACAAGAATTTCAAGTCTCTGAAGAAAGAAATTGAAGAAAATCTCAGAAGATGGAAAGACCTCCCATGCTCAGGGATTGGCAGAATTAATACAGTAAAAGTGGCCATTTTGCTGAAAGTAATCTCCAGATTCAATGCAACCCCCATCAAAATTCCAACTCAATTCTTAATAGAGTTAGAAAGAGCAATTTTCAAAATTCATTTGGAATAACAAAAAAAAAAATAAAAACCCAAACATAAGGAAAACTATCCTCATCAATAAAAGAACTTCTCTGGAAATTACCATCCCTGACCTCAAGCTGTATTACAGAGCAATGATGATAAAAACTATATAGTACTGGTCAAGAGACAGACAGACCAGTGGAATAGAATTGAAGACCCAGAAATGAACCCACACACCTATGGGCACTTTATTTTTGACAAAGGAACCAAAACCATCCAATGGAAAAAAGATAGCATTTTCAGCAAATGGTGCTGATTCGACTGGAGGTCAGCATGTAGAAGAATGCAGAATGATCCATTCTTATCACCATGTACAAAGCTCAAGTCCACATGGATCAAGAACCTCCACATAAAAGCAGATACACTCAAACTAATAGAAGAAAAAGTGGGGAGGCACCTTGAACACATGGGCACCGGGGACATTTCCCTAAACAGAACACCAGTGGCTTATGCTCTAAAATCAAGAATCAACAAATGAGACCTCATAAAATTGCAAAGCTTCTTTGAGGCAAAGGACACTCTCATTAGGACAAAATGGCAACCAACAGATTGGGAAAAGATGTTTACCAATCCTGTATCTGATAGAGTGCTAAAATCCAAAATATACAAAGAACTCAAGAAGTTAAGACTCCAGAGAGCCAAATAACCCTATTATAAATGGGGTACAGAGATAAACATAGAATTATCAACTGGGGAATATCAAATGGCTGAGAAGCACCTAAAGATATGTTTACCATCCTTAGTCATCAGACAAATGCAAATCAAAACAACCATGAGATTCCACCTCACACAAGTTAGAATGACTAAGATCAAAATTTCAGGTGACAACACACGCTGGTGAGGATGTGGAGAAAGAGGGACACTTGTCCATTGTTGGTGGGATTGAAAACTTACAACCACTCTGGAAATCAATCTGGAGGTTCCTCAGAAAACTGGATATTGTACTACCTGAGGATTCATCTATACCACTACTGGGCATATAACCAAATCATGCTCCAACATACAACAAAAACACATATTCCACTATGTTCATAGCAGCCTTTTTATCCAGCCAGAAGCTGGAAAGATCCTAGATGCCCTTCAACAGAGGAATGGATACAGAAAATATGTTATATCTGCACAGTGGTGTACTATTCAGCTATCAAAAACGACTTCATGAAATTCATTGGCAAATGGATGGAACTAGAAAATACCATCCCGAGTTAAGTAACTCAATCACAAAAAAGTACACATGGTATGCATTCACTGATAAGTGGTTATTAGCCAAAATCTCAAATTACCCAAGATCCACAGATCACATGAAGCTCAAGAAGAAGAATGAGCAAAGTGCAGATGCTTCTCTCCTTCTTAAAATGGGGAACATAAACATTCATAGGAGGAAACATGCTTGGAGCAGAGATTGAAGGAATGGCCATTCAGAGCCTGCCCCACCCGAGGATCCATCACATATATACAGCCACCAAAACTAAGCAATATTGATGAAGCCCAGATGTGTATACTGACATCAGCCTGATATAGCTGTCTCCTGAGAGGTTCAACCAGAGGATGACACATACAGAGGCGAATGCCAGAAGCAAACTATTGAACTAAGAACTGGGTCCCTGTTGGTGGAATTAGAGAAAGGATTGAAGGAGCTGCAGGGGCTTGCAACCCCATAAGGAAAACAATATCAGTCAACCAGAGCTCCCAGGGTCTAAACAACTACCCAAATTGTACACAGGGACAGACCCATGGCTCCAGCTGCATATGTAGCAGAGGATGGCCTTGTTGGACACCGATGGGATGAGAAGCCCTTGGTCCTGCCAAGGCTGGACCCCCAGTATAGAGAGGAGTGTCAGGGTGAGGAGGTGGAAAGGGTGGGTAGTTTTGGAGGGGGAACACCATTGTAGAAGAAGGGAGAGGGGAGATGGGATAAGGGGCTTATGAACAGGAAACCAGGAAAGAGACTATCATTTGAAATGTAAATAAAAATATCCAATTTAAAAAAAAAAGAAATTAGGAACTCACTCCAACAAGTTGTTTTCTGCCCTCCAATGTGAAGCAGATTCATACCTACCTACCTACACACACACACACACACACACACACACACATACACACACACACACACACTCACTCACACACATCACAATAAATACAATAAATAGTTGGTAATATTAGCATTATAAAAAGCAAGTTATAAATAGAGAGCTCTCACAATAATAAAAATGAATGACAGACTTTGAAAAAAAGTGGTTATCTTTATAAAACAGTGCTTCTCAACCTGTAGATTGGATCATGACACGTTTAGGAAACCTCTCTCTCCAAAAATACTTTCATTATGATTCATTACTGATGAAAATTGCAGTTATGAAGAAGCTATGAAAATAATTTTGTGGTTCAGGGGGTCACAATATGTATTATAGTGTCCTAACATTGACAAAATTGAGAACCAAGTTCTAAGTCAAAATAGCCACAGAAATCAAAATGACTTTTGGCATTCTTTTTCTCCCTTCTGAGATGGGTGAACAAAAACTCAAAGTAACAAATGCAGGTGTGGATGTGAAGAAAAAGGAATACTTACCCACTGTTTGCAAACTGTTATAGCCACTATAGAAATCAGTTTGAAAATTTCTCAAACAGCTAGAAATAGATATTCTATGTGATACAGTTATACCACTCCTGCACATATTTTCAATGGGCTCTTTATCTTACCACAAAGATATATATCACTTATATATGCTCACTGTTGCTCTATTTACCCTAGCCCAGAAATGGAAACAGCCTAGAAATCCTTCAACTGTGAATGGGAAATGAAAAAGTGGTTCATTTATACAATGTTATTCAGCTGTTAAGACAAATGGAATTATAAAATTCACAATAATTATTCTGAATGATGTTACCCAGACCAAAAAACACACACGCCATATCATCTTTCTCTTAGTTATAGTTTTTATTGTTGAAAGAGACACAATGAACATTGCAACTTTTATAAGGAAAGCATTATGTGGGGCTGGCTACAGTTCATAGGTTTAGTCCATTATCATCATGAAAGGGAACATGGCAGCACAAAGACCCACATAATGCTGGAGAAGGAGCCAAAAGTTCCACATCTGGATCAATAGACTGAAGGAAGAGAAAATAAGGCACTGGGCTTGACTTGAGCTTCTGAAACCTCAAAGCTCAAGGGTCACCACCAATGGCATACTTCCTGTAACAAGGCCACGCCCATTCCAACAAGGCTACATTTCCTTACAGTGCTACTCCCCATGAGCTTATGTATATAAACATATATATGCTAAATTGGAATCTTTTTATTTGTGTGTTTAAATGGGAGTACCAATAGAAGAAATCAGGAGGATACATATAGTGGCAGGAGCTTTAAAGGGAAGGGATAGAGCGTATAGGTGATATGAAAGTGGGAAAGAGGAATAATGAAGGAAGAATTATATATTATACAAGGAATGAAAAATAATAGAAGGATTAAATGAGGTTGTCATACAAAGGCAGGGTCAAGAGGAAACTTTGGGGGGTGATAATTAATACCAAAGTTCTTTGAAAATGCTATATGGATGCTTATTACTATAGACGCTGCCTCAAATACATGCATAGATGTTTAAATGGATTACATTCTAAAAGGCAAGGAACGATATCTCTCCAAGATAACAGAATATTAAATAAAAATATCCAGTGCAAATTATGGGTTCTCTAAAAATTGTTGACCAGTGGAATCTCAGACTCCTGACAAACATTACAGACTATTGCCATTGTTTGTGCTTGACTATCATTTTTACATTGTTACTTGATACTGTCATCCACAAAGTTTATGCTTGAGAATCATTTAATCAATTGCAAAACTAAGATCTCAAAATAACCCTCATGTTTTATCTAAGTTAATAATTTTTGTGCTGGGATGTATTCTCAGTTGTCCTGAGCAGTATGAAGGTGCATGTTGCTGGATATTTCAAATCACAAAACAGATTATTCACTATTCTTGGGTCATTAGAATGAAGATCCAGAAGTGCCTTGGATTTTACTAAATGAAACTGTCCTGTTTTTCTCTTGCTACCTTGTCTGTTGTTATAAATTTTGACCATGACACTTTGTGATAGGCAAAAATATTATTATCCCTCTTTTCCTACTTTTGCAGTTTTCTTCCTGGGGACATGTGAACAAAAATATATCTATCTCATATAGGGTACAGATGACAGAAACAAAAATGATGCCCCTCAAGTTTAGTATAGTAAACAGCTAGTTTACTATAGGCTACTTACAGAAATGTGGGTGAGGAGTTTCTTATAGGAGCATTATGAATTAAAGGCAGCTTCAATGTCCAAAAGGCCATACAAACACAAGACACAACTGACACAAGCTGTATTCCTGGAGATTCCTCTGTAAATTTGTATAAAAATAGCAGAAAGTTGAGTATCTTTCTCCTAAAGAAGTCCTTACTGCTTATATAAATTTGGGGAGAAGAAATGTGAACATTATTACTTTCAGGAGATTTCTGTGACTTGTGAGTTGTTTATCTTTTGACCTTTGTGAATAGTATCCCCCTCCTGAATCTTGATGAACCTCTTTCTGAGATGGAATGTTCAATCATTGGAAATTACTACACATTTTCTATTATGACATGCACAAACACACACACACACACACACACACACACATGCACACACACACATGTATACACACACATGTACATGCATATACCCACCTTACATATCACTTTCAGAAGTAACATATGTGCTTCAGACATCTTCTTCTTAGGTTCTTGGGATTTATTCCCCATAGATGAAGTAAATTGCTATAATTTAATTTATTTAAGCTCAGATCAGCTACTTTTATTTAAATTCTTTAATATTCTTCAGAGGAATAGTCTGTGAATGCATTGACTATTTTTAAATTGAATTGTCTTTGTTGTTGAAGTGTAAAGGCTATTTATATATTTTGGATATTAAATCTATATAAAATTTTTAGTTTTTAATTATTTTCTCTTATTGTGCAAAGTTTTGTTCAATACCTTGATAATGTCTTCTGGAATAAAAGAGTAGACAAATTTACCAACATCTTTTTGTCTCTTCTTGTATGTGCTTTAAGTATCAAGTAATAGAATTAGATATATAAGTTCATGAAATTTTACCCCTATGCCTTTGAATAATTTTACAAATTTTGCTTTCGTATTTTTACATGTGGATCTATGTTGAGATAAACTTTATGCAAAGGGTAAAGTTGAGGTCCAGTTTAGAAGTGGTTATGTAAAAGTCAATTATTTTTTAAAAGTTTTATCCCATTTAATAGATATTACGTTATAAGAAATTAAATATGTCATAGATATTTGAGGTTATTTATGCATACCCCCCATTCTTCTACTTTCTGGTTTTCAGTAATAATTTATTTGTGTTGTGGCTCTACTTTACATGGGAGTTAGTTTTAGCTTTGGTTTTTGAAATAATGTTTCTCTGTGTAACAGCTTTATCTGTCCTGGCTGTCCTGACACTTGTTTTGTGGACCAGGCTGGACTCACACTCACAGATATTCACCTGCCTCTGCTTCCTGCATGCTGGAATTAAAGTTGTGCACTACCACATCCGCTCAAGCTCTACTTATAAGCCACTTTTATATGAAGTTAAAAATTAGATTCCTTAAAAATGTAGAAAGGTTATTGGAATTTTGGTAGGAACCACATCCAATTCATAGATCATTTTGGGCAGTGTTGCTATGATAATAGTACAAAACTCCATCCCATAATACTGATATGTTTTCCAGTTAATGTTAGCATCTTTAATATCTTCCAGCAGTGTTTCATTGTTTTCAACATATAAATGCTCTGGTTTGGATATTTTCTCTAAAACATTAAATTTTATCACTCTTATGATACTGAGAAGTAGAGCTTTTAAGAATTGATTAGGCCATGAGGACTCTACTGGCATTAATGGAGCCTAGAAAGTTAAATTACTAATCAAGTAAGTGACTTTCTTATAAATGTACATTCATATTCTCTCTTTTTTTCTCCCTCTCCTTTCATCCCTTCCCTTCTCTCAGTCTTATCATATTTCTCCTTATCCAAGTGATGCTTTCAAAATTTTAATATTGTAAGAAAGTTCTTACTACATGTTAATACCTTGATATCCGATTTTGAAACCTCCAGAAATATGAACAATTTAATTTTTATTTTGTTCTTTCAATAAAAGTGATAGAAAATTTGCCAAGATAAATATTTTGCTTTCTAGATCCTGTAGCCTTTTAGACAATATTTTAATGTAATTTATTAAATTCCTTTACTCATTTATATTGGCATCTACCAACACAATGTTATATTGATCTTGTAGTCCTTTCGCTTGTAGAATTAGATATTAATTTTATTGGTGAAGTGGGTAAATAATTTGAGGTGTCTTATATGTGTATATGTATATATATTCATATCATTACACGTAGAAAGAATTTTATTTCAAGTTTTAAAAGTTGATGTCACATGTTTTTTGTTTAGTTACTCTGGCTAGGACAAATAGGATGTTAAATAAGAGGGGTAAGAGTAGGCATACTATCACTCTCTGTCTCGTGAGAAAACATTCAGTCTTTTACGGTTTTCATTAATGTTGCACATGTGCATCCTCCAATAGAAATGAAAAAGGAAAAGGAAAAAGCCCCAGCAGTCGTAAAGGGAGAAAATCCATTTCCAGGGATATTACTATAACAATTTCAAAACAATTCTTAACATGAATAAAAATTATTAGAGAACATAAAAAAATAAAGTAGAGCCTAATTGCTGGGAAGAGAATATGTTAACAGAAATTATCCATCAAAATGATAATACATTGAATTTGATGTATAGACTTTTAATTCCTCTAAGTATGTGCTAGAAGTTAAAGAAAATGATGAGGGGGCAGAAAACTGCAATTTATAATGAAAAAAAATCTATAAACAGCCAGTAGATGATAATAAACTGACAAAGAATAAAACTGTATCCTAGACAAAATTTGGACCTAAATATAAAATATATGTAATAAAAGCTCACTGAAGTGGGATCAACAGAGTATTTGAGCAGAGGAAAAGTATTAACTTATTTCTGAAAAAGGCTACTGAAATATTCTATGTGAGGAATAGACAGAAAAGACAGTAAAGAAAAGGAGATTTATGTAAAACCCTGACAAAGTATTAACATACACATACATATACATTAGAAAATGGGCAGAGGATTTGAAAAAATAATGTTTGCAAGTTTCCCAAATTCTAAGACCTGGACCCACATACACTTTCAAGAAGAACTAGCATATACTACTGAGCAAATTAAGTGACCCAAACAATTCCACCAGAGGACTCTTAATACTGATAAACAACTTCAGCAAAGTGGCTAGATATAAAATTAACTCAATTTAGTAGCCTTACTCTACTCAAAGGATAAGCAGGTTTAGAAAGATATTAGGGATAAAACACCCTTCACAATAGTCACCAATAATACAAAATGTCTTGGTGTGACTCTAACCAAGCAACTGAAAGATCTCTATGACAAGAATTTCACGTCTCTGAAAAAAGAAATAGACGATTTCAGAAAATGGAAAGATCTCCCATGCTCATGGGTTGGCAGGATTAATATAATAAAAATGGTTATCTTGCTGAAAGCAATCTACAGATTCAATTCATTCTCCATCAAAATTCCAACTCAATTCTACTTAGCATTAGAAAGAGCAATTTGCAAATCCACTTGGAATTAAAAAAAAAAAACCCAAGATAGTGAAAACTATTCTCAACAATAGAAGAACTTCTAGGGTAATCACCATCCCTGATCTCAGACTATATTACAGAGTAGTCATGATAAAAACTGTATGGTATTGGTAGACAGACGGGCAGGTAGGTCAATGAAATAGAATTGAAAACCCAGATATGAACCCACATACCTATGGTCACTTGATCTTTGACAGAGGAGCTAAAACCATCCAATGTTAAAAAGACCCCATTTTCAACAAATGTTGCTTGTTCAATTCTCAGTCTGCAAGTAGAACAAATTGATCCATTCTTATCTCCTTGTACAAAATTCATGTCTATGTGGATCAAAGACGTCCAAATAAAATCAGATACACTCAAAGTAATAGGAAAGAGAGTGGGGAAGAGCCTTGTACACATAGGCACTGGGGAAATTTTCCTGAAGAGAACACCAATGGCTTATGTTGTAAGATCAACAATAGACAAATGGGACCTCATAAAATTGCAAAGCTTCTATAAGGCAAAGGACACTGTCAATAGAACAAAAGGGCAACCAATAGACTGGGGAAAGATATTTACCAATTCTACATCTATATCTAATATATATGAAGAATTAAAGAAGTTAGACTGTAGAGAACCAAATAATCTTATGTAAAAAAAAAATGACACAGAGCTAAACAAAGAGTTTTCAACTGAGGAATACGAATGGTCCAAGCACCTAAAGCAATGATCAACATCCTTAGTTATAAGGGAAATGTAAATCAAAACAACTCTGAGATTCCACCTCACACCAGTCAGAATAGCTAAGATAAAAAAACTCAGGTGACATCAGATGCCGGTGAGGATGTGGAGAAAGAGGAACACTCCTCCATTGATGGTAGGATTGCAAACTGGTACAAACACACTGGAAATCAGTCTAGTGGTTCATCAGAAAACTTGAAATAGTACTACCTGAGGACCCAGATATACCACTCCTGGGCACATACCCAAAAAGATGTTCCAGCTTATAACAAGGACACATGCTTTATATAAGCTGGAAAGAAGCCAGATGTGCTTCAGCAGAAGAGTGGATACGGAAAATATAGAACATCTATACAATGGAGTATTACTCAGCTAGTAAAAACAATAACTTCATGAAATTCTTTAGGCAAATGGATGGATCTAGAAAATATCCTGAGTGAGGTAAGCCAGTCACAAAAAAATGCACTTGGTGTGCACTCACTAATAAATGGAAATTAGCCCAAAAGCTTGGAATACCCAAAATAAAATTCACAGAAAATATGAAGTCGAGAAGGAAGACCAAAATATAGATGCATCAGTCCTTCTTAGAAATGAGAACAAAATACCCACGGGATGATATACAGGGACAAAGTGTGGAGCAGAGACTGAAGGAAAGATCATCCAGAGATTGCCCCACCTGGGATCCATCCCATATACAGTCACCAAACCCAGACACTATTGCTGATGCCAAGAAATACTTGTGACAGGAACCTGATAGGGATTTCTCCTTAGAGGCACTGCCAGAGCCTTAATGATACAGATTAATTTGCTTGCAACTATCCATCAGATTGAGCAAGGAGACCCCAATGGAGGAGTTACAGAAAGGAGTGTAGGAGCTGAAGGGTTTTGCAACCCCATAGGTAGAACAATATCAACCAACCAGACCTCTCAGAGTTCCCAGGGACTAAACCACCAACCAACAAATACATGTGGGGGTATCCATGGCTCCAAGTGCATATGTAGCAGAGGATGGTGTTATCTGGCATCAATAGGAGGAGAAGACCTTGGTCCTGTGAAGTCTCTTTTTCCCAGTATAGGGGAATGCCAGGGTGTTTTGATACGAGTGGTTTGGTGGAAAGGGGGAGCATCATCATAGAAGCAGGGGAAGGGGATATGGGAGAGGGAGGTCCCAGGGAAACTGGGAAAGGGGATAACATTTAAAAATTAAATGCATAAACTATCTAATAAAAAAAGAATAGCCTCTAGGCTCTATCTCAAATATTATCTATATTTAGTGAATGACAAAATTCTAATTTTGAATTGTAAAACATTTATAAAATCATTTTAGATGCCTTTAAGGAAAAACCTTCTATGGAGAAAGTTTTAATCTCAATTACCATTTGTAAAATTTCAGTTATTATTATTATTATTATTATTATTATTATTATTATTATTATTATTATTATTAAGTGTTTTAGATTTAAATAACATTTAGTTTGCACATTAAACAACCTATCTATCCATGATGTCTGGAGAAACTATACCTGAAAAGTTTGAAACTCTTTTTAGATATTGGAAATACTTTCATAATAAGTGGTAGTTTTAATTTTCATCTGGCAATTTATTTCAAATATCTTTAGCAATATCAAGACAGTATTATATTTATTTCTCTCCAACCTTTCCAACTGTAAAGTCAACACAAATACAGGTACTTCATAAGAAGTTTTACGTCAGATCAGTATATCAATTAAATCCTTGGCTGTGTGCTAAATTGAATAATGAGTATATCTGCATACATTTCATAATACTATGTTAAATTTTTCTAGGGTAATAGAGAGAGACATTTCACATAAGGAGCATACTTTCTAAGCAATATAAATCTAAATCCATTCTGTGCCTTGCCTCAACAACGTAGATCCTTTATTGTACTTAGAAGTCATTAAGAAAACTTCGCAGAGGTCTAATCACAAATCTGTTTTAGTTTCATCTATCAAGTTAGAGTTTATATAAAGGGATCAAAGTTCTCACAGAATTACAAGGTTGTATGTATCCGCATGTGTTTATGTCATATAGACTAAGTGAAAAAATATGTTGTATGATAATGACCTGAAAGTTCTTAAGCCAGAAATATGAGTATGGCATGACTGGCTATTTAATGTATATATCTACATATTTCAAATAGCCATTATTGGGTTATGCATCAGATTTTAATAATATTCTCACATGCAATGAAAATTCATCATCCAATGTAGAAATTTATTCTCTTGTGCCTATTAATCCTGATTAAATCCAATGCTTACTTTGTTTTAGGGTTCAAAGCTTAATCAGATTTCATTTATAAAAATATTAAGGCAGAGACTTAACTTTCTTAGAATGAGTTCTTTTAGTGTAAAAGATTAAAAGATTTAGAATAGTTCTATGACTTCATTATGAGATCTAGTTCTGAAGATGTTAGGGGAAAATAAAAACTTTTAGATAACTCAAGAATTTAGTTTTAAGAATATATGATATAGTAGAGACTGAATAATCAGAAGTAAAGTGTGTCTTACATTATGTCCATGTAATTGAAATGAATCGGAGGCAACTTACAAAGAAAAGATAGTTTTTAAGGTACTTTTCTTCCTTTTATTTAAATAGCTATTTTCCATAAAATATATTCTGATAATGTTATTTCTAGCCCTGGCCCTGTCAGTTTCTCCCCACCTCCCTCCTATTCTGACCTACATCTTTTCTATGTCACATTAGAAAACAAACAATTATCTAAGGAATAATAACAAAATAAAATAAAACTATTAAAACTCAAACAAATCAGATTATGATAAAACAACCAAGAAGAAAAAAGACAAAGAAAAATCACAAGAAATACATACAGCTAAACACAAGTTCTCACACAAAGGCATCCCACAAAAACTACAACCTGGAAGCAATAATGTATATTCAAAAGAATTTTAAGGTTAAAAAATGCCCTGAGACACAGAGTCTTCAAGCAGGCTATTTAGTTCACTTTGTGTTGGCTATCAACTCTCAGGCATGGGGTCCACATATAAGTGTGGTTTCATTCTCCAGTGAGGCTATCTTGGCCAGACAATTTTAATGCAGAATTCTACTAGACTATCAATGAAGAATTAAGCCCTGTTCTCCTCAAATTATTTCACAAAACAGAAAGAGACACAACATTGGCCAATTCCCTTTATGAGGCCAAAGTTACTGTGATAGTTAAACTACATAAAACCACAATACATTTAGAGAATCATGTAACAATTTCTCATATGAACATACATGCAAAATTTATTAATAGGATGCTTTCAAACTGAATCCAAGAGCACATAAAAAGATCATCTATGACAGTCAAATAGCTTTCATCACAGAAATGTAGAGATGGTTCAACTTACATAAACCAATAAATGTAAACTACCATATAAATAGACAGAAAGACAAAAACTACATTATTATCTCATTAGATGCAGAAAAATCCTCTGATAAAATCCTACACCCATTCATTCATCCTGGAGATATTTGGGATACAAAGGATATACCTTAATATAAATGAGGCAGTTTACAGCAAGCCCATAGCCAATATCAAATTTAAATGGAAAGAAACTCACAGCAATTCCACTAATACCATGAGTAAGACACAGAGCAAAAGAAAGTTGTTTACTCACTCAACATCTATTCAAAATAATATTTGAAATGGGCTAGATCAATAAGACAACTGAAAAGATCAATATGACGCAAATAAGAAGGTAAGAAGTCAACTATCTCTATTTGCAGATGATATGATAATATACAGGAGTGGCCTACAAATTCCACAGGGAAACTCCTACATCTGATAAGTACTTTCAGCAAAGTAGCAGAATACAAAATTAACACAAAAGAATCAGTAGCCTTCCTATATACAAATGAAAAATGAACTGAGAAAGACACCAAGGAAATAACACCTTTCACAATAGCGTCAAAAATATAAAATATCTTGGGTAACTCTAACCAAGCAATTGAAAACTTATATGATAAAAACTTTAAGACAATGCAAAAAGAAACTAAAGCAAATACAAGATGAAAAGATCTTCCATGTTCATAAATCAGTAGGATTAATATAGTAAGAATGGCCATCCTACCAAAAGCAATCTACAGATTTAATGCAATCCCCATCAAAATTCCAACATAATTTGACATAGAAATTCAAAGACAATTTTCACCTTTATAAGGAAACTTAGGATAGCTAAACCACATTTGAATGATAAAAAGACCAGCAGGAGGTATCACATCCCTAAACTCAAATTGTACTACAGAGCAACAGTAATAAAAATTATGTGGTGTTCATACAAAAACCGATGTGTTGATCAATAGAACTGAATTTGAAAGAACAAAAAATTCACATACAAATGGATACCTGTTGATAAAGCCAGAAAAACACACTGGAAGAAAGACAGCATCTTTGAAAACCAATCTTTGAGGGGTTGGGGTTTATGACTCCGGTAGTGAAGCTTGCCTGGAAAGCAAGGCCTGAGTTCGGTCTATCGAAAGAAAAAAGAACCAAAAAAAAAAAAAAAGAAAAAAAAGAAAAAAACAATCTTTTTGGGCAAGTAAATGGCGTGAGAGAATCAAATAGACCTATACTCATTTACCTTCACTATTTCAACATCATATGGGTCAAAGAACTCAGCATAAAATCAGATAGCCTGAATCTGATAGACTAATAAGTGGGGAATAGTTTTGAACTCATTGGCATAGGAGAAGACTTTCTGAACAGAACATTGATAGCATAGACACTAAGGTGAAAAATCTAATAAATGGAACCTCATTAAATTGAAACAATTTAATATAGCAAAAGACACCATGATTTGGACAAAGATGTAGCCCACAGAGTGGGAAAAGATTTTTACCAATCACACATCTGAAAGATTCCTAATATCCAAAATACATAAAAAAAAACTAAAAAAAAAATATGGACATAGAAACTAACTCACTTAGAAATGAGTTCTCAAAAGAGGAAATTCAAATGACTGATTACTTAAAAAATTTCTCTCTTTTTTTTTTTTAGAGGGTGCAAAACCTTAGCCATCAAGGAAATACAAATCAAAAGTACTTTAGGATTTTATCTTATACAAATCAGAATGTTTAAGATCAATAAATCAAATGACAGCTCATCCTGGTAAAGATGCCTTAGAGTAAGGGGATCATTCTTCAATTATTTATGGAAATGCAAACTTGTACAGCCAATTTGGAAATCAGTGTGGCAGTTCATTAGAAAGATGGAATTAGTCTACCTCAAGATCCCACCATACTACTCTTAAACATATACTGAAAGAATATTTCACCCTACTACAAAGACAATTGCTGTACCATGTTCATTGTTTCTCTATTCAGAATCTTCAGTAACTGGAAACAACCTAAATATCTGCCAATAAATAAATAGATAGTGGAAATATATATTTCTATATTGGAATATTAGACATTTAAAATGAAATCATGACATTCACAAGTTGCAAATGTAAATGTTTCTTTTATTTCCTCAGATGAAATGGAAAGATGAAAGCCATGCCCAAGCTTTACAAACACATGGCTTAGGCTAAGACTAGAGTGTTTTTATTTCTGTTCTAACTATCCCTAGGCCTAGGTCTGGAAGATTCTAGCCCGTGTATCATTTATTTTCTCAAAGTCCAAACCCCGAAGGCTTCAGCTTCCAACCTTTGTCTGTTATCCTGGGTCTAAAATGTTTCAGCCTCTGAGATTCAGCCTCTTAATAAGCTCAGCTTTTCTAGCTTTTTCTGAACTCTAGGTGACTGGTTCAACTGAGCTGTTCTGGACCAAACTTCTTTCCAAGCTGACTGATTCAAACTGGCTTCTCTCAACTTCTGACCTAATTGCTCAGACAATTAGATCTGCCTCAAACTAACTCTACCAATGTGTTTTAATCTTCTGGCATTTCATTCTCTGGCTCATTCTGTGTTCACCTGTGTCTGGCTTCTTCTGTCTGTAGCCTGTCTCTGTAACACAAATCTGTCTCTTTAATCACAAACAATGTAGGTAAAGTTAGTTTGTAGAAGGAAACAGCCATGTTTGAAAGTGATGTTTAATTGCGAGGCAGACAAGTGACCTTCATTGTTTGGGACTAAAGGTGCGTACAATGTCTGCATTCTAGCTATATGAAATAAAGGTGTACCATTCCAGTTGGATCACATAAACTTAGAAATTCTTTAGAATTAAACTAGTGGTACTAGAAGGTACTCTGCATATTACCAAAGGAGAAAGGTGAACAACAACTGAAGTACAAATCCTTCAATCTACGAGAGTGGTATTCCTTCAAAATACACTGGTATAATATTGGCACAGAGTTTATGTGAGTAATCACCCAGTATATCATTGGAGTTAAAGCCCATTCTGTGGAATGTAACCCATATCCAATGCTGCTTGGGTGGTCAAGAGCCTGAGACTAAGTAGACAAGGGACTTAGGGAAAAAACAAATACTGCTATTCTGCTAAAGGAATGTACCAATAAAATGACTACTAATGACAGTGTGCTACACTCAGTGATCCCATTCCCAGCCATTAACAAAGAAGCTTTCTCCTGCAGCAGATGAGCACAAATATATAGACCAGCAGCCACATAATATGAAAACTTGGAGACCTTGAAATACTTAGCCATAAAATGGATGTCTCAATCAACTCCTTTCCTTAAGCCTCAGGAAACTCAGAGTAGTAAAAAGAGGAAGATCCAGAGGAGAATGAGGACACCAAGGAATCAAACAAGGTCCTCTAGACACAACAGGGTTAGTAGGTATGTGAACTTTAAGAGACTGTGGCAGCATTTCACAGGATCTGTACCAAAGGGAGTTTTGGATGTAAAAAAAAGAAATGGACACATGATTCTATTGCTAAGGCAAAAATCATCTCTAATTGGTAGCCACATAGAGATTAAGATGCTTATTGATGCCTAAGACTCAGAAGTAGAAATCACATTCTGACCATCTAAAACTTTATTATATATGTGTATAAACCAGGATTCTTTAGCTTCGGGGGTAGAAAAAATTTTTCTTGTAATGTGTTACTGTCTTCTTCTCATGAATTAGTTCAGCTTGTCCTCACTCATTTTCTCATTAATGGAATCTTAGGCAGAGGGACACTAAAAATGATAATATATGGAGCAAGTATCAAATGTTTCTGTACTTCAGTTTCCTTACCTTATAAAATATTCATAGTAATATATCACTTGTCCAAAGGCAAGAAAGTTTTAGGGTCCTTTCTGTTTCTATGATCTTTAGTTCTATAATTGGTAAAATGGTAAGAGATCTCATTAAATGACCATTTCCTGAGACCAAAAATATTACTGCATCAAAATTTTAGGATGGCCTATGATACAAGTCTATTGTATTTCATTGTCTAGCATATATACATTTAATGTGTACTTAATTGAAAACTGGAAGCATGGATTATGTATCAATTTTTTATGTCTCTCCTATGAGCTCATATTTTGAAAGGTAAGAATACACAAGGTTTAAATTCTAAGATAGAAAGCAATATCATTAATTCTTTCTCTCAGCAATATTCATACACACAATCAATAACTTTGTCTCACTTTTAAAAAATTGTTTGTCCTTTTTGTTTTTTGACACAGAAAGGCAAAAATTGTGTACAGCCAGAGCTCTTAGATCACTGCTTTCACCCCACGGTTTTATCTGTTCTGAGTAAGTGTATATCATACTTAGCACTAGGATAATCAGTGAATAGTTTCCCCATGTCTTTTAGTGCCAGGACACCATAGTGTTGTACTACCATGGTGATACCTACAGTGAAAATGATAATTCTATGTCTTGGGTTCATCCTACTTATGTCTGAAACATACTGTATAAATAAAGTTAATTATATATTTGACATCATTCTATTATGATTATACTTGGAGTGCTGGCAAAGCTATGATGTCCTGGCAAGTTCGATCAATTACTTCATCAATATATATCTGATTAAATGAGAGATAAGCAATGATAAACACATTTATAGCACCTGTTTCAGTAAAATTTTATTTTTTCACTAGTCATTTTGCATCTATTAAGGCATACATATAACAAAATTGTGTTCAACATTTCACTATTAACATGTTGTATTACACATTAAAGATTAAAATCAAGGTACAGTTTGTATTTTCATTAGAGTATTTCTTAATTTTTTAGACACTTAGAAAATCATATCATTTTGTTGATAGCCGGAGTATAGATTTTACATAATTTTTTAAAGAATTTCTGCCTGACTTTTTGGTTTACTTTCATTTCATATAAGGTTATAGTGTGATTTTTATTAATTGATTAGAGTTCTGTTACCATAAAGTTACCATAGTGAAAGCAAGTGTTCTGATTATCATATTTGAAATAAAATTCCTCACTTTTTAAAAAACATCCTGGTCATATTTTCCACAATGTATTGTATTTGTTTAATTCATTACAGAGAATAAAAAGAGAAATAGGGTTACAAACCTTGTGTCTAGTTCTGCTAAAATTCTATTTTTGAAAGATAGCTAACTAAATAAATATTTTATTTAAACAGAGACCAAACAAGGTCTTACATTTGCAACTTTCTAAGACATTTGTAAAGTGATTGAACATTTATTTAATCGTTGTCATTGGTTGAACAACTTTTGTTTTGAAATAAAATGATACTATGGAATCATAATAGTGCCTGGAAACCTCAACCGAATATGACTTGGCATTTTATCTAGACTGCTGAAGTGAAGTATTGGTTTACTTGGAAGATTTAAATATTGTTTCAGACTTGGCATAACTCTAACTCCCAGATGTAACTGTTGTATATAACAGAGCCAAACTACCCAGTTGGAAAACTAAGAAATATGATCCAAGTTAACTAATTCAATTGGAGGACTATTTGTCACCTATAGAGCTTCTATCCAGAAGTGGAGGAAAAAGTTTTAATTAAACATTTTCTCTGCCTGGGCTTCCTTTAATAATGATCTCTGTGCTTTAGTGTGTAATTGAAACTTGTATCTTAAACATGCCTTTTTGGGTTAGATTGTTCTTAAAAATTAAGCTTTGTGTTATTTTTTTCCTTCCAACAATTTATTATTCTGTAAATTAAGTATTTGATCCAACATTTACATAAATGAACATAGGACTGGCCAGAGAAATATCAGTTTGAAGTGTTGAAACCTTTTAAAATGCAAGGAAACTCCTGGGACATACCTAGCTTTTTTATTTAATGAAATTGCTAGCTAGGCCTTTGTGCCCTGTTTACAAATTAAATAATCCTAAAAGGAAAGTAAGTGCTCCCTCCTCTGAGCCATCTTCTGAAATACTTGTCTTCCACATACTCACTAATCAAATTCACTTGTTTTAGAGATATATATTTAATAAACTAGGGAAAATAATTTCAAACATATCATAACCAGGTTTCATGTCAGTAGTTTTACTGTATTAATTTTCTTGGCTAATGATAAATATAATTTGTTTCAATGTATAATATGATGAGAATAATTAAAGGATCAAAGTTTCTTTGAACTAAGTATTTCAACCTCAGGGCTAACAAAGTCTCTAGATGTTTAATATTAAGCAAATAACTTTTAAATACAAAATGAGCTATCATCATATGATATTGGGAACGATGAAGTTTTGATATAATTAATTTCATATTCATTATTCTGTTCTTAAAAGATGCTTTTGGCAGCATACAAGTTGGAAGGAAAAGAAATTCTTAAGATGAAAAAGTATGCATATGTCAAAAGCTTTATAGATCACACAATCCCTCAATTTCTGATCATTCTACCAGAACAATTTGTGATTGAAGCTGCAGAATTAAGATTAAAATGTAATGGTTAGCTTATTAAAATTACAAGTTGATGAAATCACAACACTTCAACATGCATCTCAATACAGCTCAGAAAAACACTCCAACTGCTCAGAAAAACACTGAATCATTCCAGTAATATATCTGCTTTAGCCATGGTAGAAAACTTCATGTTTTCTACCTGCTCTTAAGAGGGCAATCTCCATAGACGTATCATTTATGACTTTAGTAGTCAACTTTTTTAATGTATACTATTGTCTGTCTTAACTTCATATATAAATTACACTAACACAAGAAACACAGAAACATCTCCAGGGTTTATGCAGTAGAAGCACCAGAGGGAGAATGAAGCATAGTTGGTACCTTTCATTTCTGGCATGGACTTAACTGCATAAAGTATCTATCTAGCCCTTTGTCCTATTGTGAAGCCCTAATTTGCAAGGTTTGATGTATCAAGAGAAGATGCCATTTGGTTAGGTTAGATTAGTTTGAATTAAATTAGTGAGAGGACATTTATTGTGGGATTAGTTTCCTTAGAAGAAGTACTGTTTTGTCTTTTTCTGTGAGCACTCACTGAAGAATGACCAAAGCCAAATTCATCAAGAAAATGGCCATCTGTTAAAACATGTTGCTATTCCAATCTCAAAATTTCAGTCTTTATGACTCTGAGAGAAAATTTTACATTAAGCCTTCACATCTATGCTATTTTGTTATGGTATCTCAACCCAACCAGTACAAATTTATATGCTGTATCTATATGTACATCTATATCTATCTCTGTCTATATCATCCATATCTCTGTCATCAAGGTCATGTATTATTGTATCATCTATATCATATATATAGTTGTATGTGTACACACACACACACACACACACACACACACACACATATATATATATATATATATATATATATAATCTATCTCTCTATGGCAGGATTTGGTGTTTGCCTTGTTGAATTTTGATCCTTTTTTTTAGTATTGAATAGAGTTTTTTAGGGCATGGGGAGGGGAGTCAAGATGGTAGTAGGGGCAGAGAATGGCAGAGAGAGGAAGTAGAGAAGTCTGGTGGAAAGAGGTGGGGAAGGGAAATAGGGAGAGAATGGGAAAGGGAGAAAGGAATGGAGGAGAATGAGAGCAAGAGCAAGAGTAAGAGTAAGAGTAAGAGTAAGAGCAAAAGTTGAATTTTGATCTTATTTTGTTCTTATCATTCCTTGATATTCCCCCATTTCTCCCTTATGAAATGGGAATGTTACTCGGTGTAATTTTATATTGGAAATACATAACTTGGCTTTTGATTTTACATCTGCTCACACTTAAGAGATTCCCTTAAGTCTTAGGAATGACTTAGACTTTGCACTTTAGAAAATGTTGAAATTTCTAAAGACTGTAGAGACTTTTGAAGTTGAAATGAACGCAGTTTACATTGTGAAATGGTCATGTACCTATGGTAATCAAGGATAGAATGCTGTGGCTCGAATGATAAACGTCATCCATATGTTTCTGTGTTTAACACTTGGTCCCCAGATAGTTAAATATTGTTTTATAGGATTTGGAACGTTTATGATGTAGAGCTTCAGTCGAGCAAATAGATCATTGGAGGGGAGCTTTGAGCTTTTATTACTTATATTCACTTCTTGTTGATTTTTTGCTTCCTTCTTGAGGAACCGATATTACATACTACCTCACATTTCTGCTCCCATAATGTTCCCACCTTGATGGACTATGCACCATCAAGCCAAAACAAAATCTTTCTCCCTTAAACTATCAGGGACAGTATTTTGTTTGTTGGTTTATTTTTTTAACAAAGAGAATAACAATTAATACAAATACATATGTGAATATGTGAATAGTTTAATCACCTTAGAGAAAATCAAAATAATAGAAGAGATGATATAATTTATATAAATAAATGTGAAAAAATTTTGCATTTCAAATAATATTTGTGAATTTTTAATCTGCTGAGATTATGACCACTAGAAACCTTTGTGAGAAATTGTCCCTTACCAACTAATTCACTGTCGACTTTTACATTCCATCTTCTCGAAGTATTAGGACTAAAGTGGTACCTCAAAATGGCAGTGCTGGTTACATCGACTCAAATGACTTTGGTCAGGTTAACAGAAGGTTTGTCATCTAGTAGAAAACCTAAAGATGGGCATTTGTATATCACCTGAAAGGTCAACATCCTTGGGTAAAGGAATCTCCATCAGTGTGGGGACAGAACCAAAGAAGGGAGATGGGGATGGTGAGAGGCAAGGGAGTCAGTAACAAGTCCCAGGAAATCCAACTCTAGAAACCAGCATCAGGGTGTAGATCTGAGTCTATTGCCTAGCTCCTAGGCTAATTTTAAGGGTCTTTTGAAAAGTTATAAGTATTTATTCAACCTCTACTGCAAAAATGAATGAATCAATCAATCAGTCAGCAAGTCAGTCAATAAATAAATGAAAAAGGGATAATAGTTAATCCATAAAAAGAAAAGCTACTTTATAGTGGGAAATTTACTGTGGGTAATTGCTATGGGTGAGATACTCACATCTTGGATTGATGTCTTCTGTATCACAGCTTATATTTTATTGCATGAACATAAAAGTGTCAATTAAAAATAGTCCCTAATATGATAAACAAAATTATTTCAAAGCTAAAGTCAGCATTATATATAAATATATACACAGTAAAATAAGTATCACATGCATTTTTGATAGCACCAGATAAAATTTTAGGCAGTTCAGTAATAACAGCCATGTAACTGTTTATTTGAACCTTTGTAGCTGGCTATAATAAAATGCCATAGATTGGATATCTCATAAGTAAAATAAATCTAGTTTTCATAGTTCTGGAAGCTAGGAAATGCAAGTGACACACACTAGAAAATTTTGTGTCTGGTAAGGTCCTTCTCTCAACCTAAATGTAGAAAGGTTTTGTTGTAGAAGTGAATGATTCAGGAGTTTGGACATGTTTTATGAACATCCTCATTCAGTTCATTAGGACTCTGAGTTAGTCACCTCCCAAAGTTTCAACTTACTAATGCTTACTGCCTCAGCCTTCTAAACTAGGCCTAGTCCTGGAAGCTTCAAGCCTTTATAAAATCTTACCTAGTCCTATCTAGTCCTAGATTGTTTGCAGCCTCTTTGACTTACTGCTGAATAAGCTCACCCTTTCTAGCACTCTCTGAGCTGTCTGGTCAGTTGAATTCAGCTGCTCTGGCTCAAACTCACTCTCTCTCTCTCTCTCTCTCTCTCTCTCTCTCTCTCTCTCTCTCTCCCTCTTTTCCCTCCCCCCCTCTCTGCTCCCCCTCTCTTTTGTTTGCTCTGAGAATTGGGTAGATCCTACTTTGTCAAATCTTTCCTTTGTCACTTGTCTGCCACTCAATTACACATCACTTTCAAACATGGCTTATTTTTTTTCTACAAACTAAATTTACCTTCATTGTTTGGGATTAAAGGTGTGTACTAAAGGTATGCCTGTATTCCAACTAGCTCCCACAGACCTAGAAGGTTTTTGGATGTGATCAGAGCAGCCACAATGCTTGACTGAAATTTCTCTACAGTTTATGTTTTGGAAACTTAATCTCCAAATAAATCTGTTAATGATATTTGCTGGTGGGTTCTTTGGGAGGCGTTTAAATTTAGATGAGGTCATGGTGGGTGGGGTAATCCTGTGAGAACCTTTGCCATGTTAGTATCTTTTCAGTGGCTTCCTGATAGAGGTCAGCAGCATTCTCCTAGAATTCTAGCCTCCACAAATGCAAACAAAATGAACTTCTGGTATCTAAAAATTACCTAGTCTCAAGTATTTTGTTATAGTGCTAGCAAATAGATGAAAGCATTATAGGTAAAAAAAAAAAAGTAGGATTGTTTGGAAGATTGTCAATATAAGCAATCTCCAAGATTTGACTCAAAAAATGTCAAATAAGTTAGATTCCTTAATGTAGACTGGAGTCCAGTATATATTATCTTTAAAGGACATAAGGTAAATAGTTTATACTTTGGAAGCTATATAGTATCTGTACTACTTACTCATCAATACTGTAATAGTTCAAGAATATCCATAGATGACAAGCAACAAATGAGCTTGAATGTTTGACAATAAATCGTTATAAGGACAGATAACAGGTCAGATTTGACTTAAGGGACTTAGTTTGTTGATTACTGAAACTGAAAATTAAATTCAGTAATTGTTTATTAGAACTCTAAAAACACAATTCTGTTTATCACGAGAACAAAATAAATTCCAAGAATACTCTTCATAGAAAAGATACAAAACTGATATACTATAAAATGAAATATTATATTCAATAGCAAAAATGGCTACATAAGTGTTTAATAAACCAATGGAGGTCTTTAATGGGAAGCTTATATTTAATATCATTTCTCTCCAGCTCATCAGAGTTAAAGAAACTCAAACTATATTTTTAATGGTAAATAATCTAATATTTAATTGGGAAAAATAAACACATGAGAGTAAATATCTTCTGTCCCCAATTTGTGAGATTGGGTTTAGTGTACTTTTTTTCCCTGCTTGTTTGTTTGAAATTAATATAAGGAAATGTAAGCTCATATAAGTGTAAATTTAGAGATAGACCATCTTTGATTTAATATAGTCTTCCCAACTCACTTCTCAGTCATTCTTAATAGCAGTAGTTTTGAAATGGAAATGATTTATCATAGCAGAAAATATTTAGCAAGGCTCAGGGATGACTTTGATTGTTATAACTGGGTATGGAGAAAGGGAGTGGTGTGCAGTATAGCTTCTGGCTTGGGTGGACAGAGCAAGGATATTAAAAACTAAAGGTACCATAAGACATGAGACAGTTCTTCATAAAAAGGATTATCTGCTTCCAGCTGCAATGAAATTGAGACATACTGTTCTATGGTTGCTTTGAGTTGTATTTATTCAGATGTAGTAGCCTTCAGAGGCAAAGGCAATTCTGTTTCCTGGTGGTACTTCTCTAATAGGACAACGAGTTTATAGGCTCATAAAATGAGTTTGGTGTTTTAGACATTTCTAAACTGTAACATGAACTACCTAGTCCTTCTATTACTTGAAGGACTTGGTATTTACGAATGTATTAGATTTTTATCCCATTTATCTCTAGTTCTGTTTTATGTGCCATTAGCATTACACTATCATCTTTCTTTTCATTGATACTTTATCCTACATACTTTCAACATTTCTCTCATTAGTTTTAGATATTGTTCTTACAAGTTGCATATGGTTTCATATTTAAAAATCCAAACTCAGACTATATTTTCTAAAGCATAACTTTCATTATTTTACATTCATTATGATAAGATTCCCCAACACCTCTGATACTCTTCCATGGCTAAATTAGGTGTGTTGTCCTTATTTGTCTTCTAATTTTAAAAAGTAGATGCTCAAGCTCTAGGCTTTTTGGCTAAACTAACATTAAAAAGAATCCATACTTTCTTGTAAAGTGTACATGAAATCAGCATTTGCACATATCTCATGAGCCTGGGCATTTCATCTCTGGTTTTCAGAGATGCCCTGTTTGGGAAGGTAGTGACATACTTGTGAATACTATTTACGATATCAGTGCTGTTTGGGAAAGTGAGATTTCATTGTTTATTCAACCTGTCATCTTGAAACAGATTTAAGGCTTTAATTCTGCAAATGTCTCCAAAGATGCTGAGTGGAATGAGCACAAAGATTTGTGGATAGATATCAATCTCAAAATTAATTATAGAACAACTAGTCAATCTAAATTTACAAGTAAGGAAATTATTAAATAATTTAATCTATGATAAAACAATACTGGTCATTCAAAGTTTATTTTAATTTTTTCACATATATTTGTTTGGTGTATGTATTGTCATACATGCACGCATGCCTGTGTTTGTGTTTATTTGTACATCAATATGTTTTTCTGGAAGATACAGGGCTACTTGTGGTGGATGATTTTTTTCCTTCTGTCATGTATGTTCTGGGGGATTAAACATAACTCACCACACTTGATTTCAAGGGGTTTTAACTACTGAACCATTTCACCAGTCCTCCAGGGTGACTTTATGAAATATTTAATTTATAGAATATTGGCAATAACATTAAGTTCAAAGTAACTTGTATGACTTTGTTATGAAAACAATATATAATTAAATATGCAAAATATAAATAAGGGATACATTCTAAAGAGAACGAAATTAACTATTTTTTTTATTACTTTTTTGTTTCTCTATTTTATTTTTTATTGGATATTTTATATATTTACATTTCAAATGTTATCCCCTTTCCAGGTTTCCCCTCTGTGAACCCCCTTTCCCATACACCCTTCCTCTGCTTCTATGAGTGTGCTCCTGCCTCCCCCACCAACTCCCATCTCACAGCATTTCCCTACTCTAGGGAAAATGAGCTTTCACAGGACCAAGGGCCTCTCCTCCTAATCATGCCAGACAATGGCATCCTCTGCTACATGTGCAAATGAAGCTAAGGGTCCCTCTATGTATACTCTTTGGATGGTGGTTTAGTCCCTGGAAGCTCTGGGGTCCTGGATGGTTGATATTGTTGTTCTCTCTATGGGGATGCAAACTCCTTCAGCTCCTTCAGTTCTTTCTCTAACTCCTACTTTAGGATCTCCATGCTCAGACCAAAGGTTGGCTGTGAGCCTCCCACTCTGTATTTGTCAGGATTGGCAGAGCCTCTCAGGAGACATCTATAACAGGCTCCTGTCAGCATGCACTTCTTGGCATCCAAAATAGTGTCTGGGTTTGGTGTTTATATATAGGACAGATTCCCAGGTGGGGTAGTTTCTGGATGGCCTTTCCTTCAGTCTCTGCTCCATACTTTGTCCCCTCATTTCCTTTAGACAGGAGCCATTCTGGGTTAAGAATTTGGAGATGAATGAGTGGCTCCATCCCCAAATCTGTGGTCTTGCCTAACCCCTGGATATAGTCTCTACAGGTTCTCCCTCCCCTTTGCTGGAAATTTCAGCTACTCTCATCCCTGTTTGTTCCTGGGATCCTCTTGCTTTCCTGCATATCAGCCCCATCTCCTCCCTTACTAGATCCTAATTCCTTTTTATCATCTCCCCCTCCTCTCTTTATCCCAAGTTCCTCTACCCTCTACCTCCAATGAGTATTTTCTTTCCTCTTGTAAGAAGGATTGAAGAAGCCACATTTTGGTCTTCCTTTCTCTTGAGATTCGTATGGTATTCCAAGCTTTTCTCCTAATATCCACTTATCAGTTAGTGCATACCATATGTGTTCATTTGTGATTGAGGTACCTCGCTCAGAATAATATTTCCTAGTTCCATCCATTTGCCTGTGAATTTCATGAAGTTATTGGTTTTACTAGCTAAGTAGTACTCCATTTTTTAGATGTACTTAATTTTCTGTATCCAATCCTATGTTGAGGGACATCTGGGTTGTTTCTAGCTTCTTGCTATTATAAATAAGGCTGCTATGAACATAGTGGAGCATGTGTCCTTGTTATATGTCCAAACAACTTTTGGATATTTGCCCAGGAGTGGTATCACTGGCTCTTCAGGTAGTACTATATTGAATTTTTTGAGGAATCTCCAGGATGATTTCCAGAGTGCTTTTATAAGATTGCAGTCCCAGCAGCAATGGAGGAGGAGTGTTCCTGTTTCTTCACATCCTTGCCAGGATTTTCTCTCACCTGAGTTTTTGATCTTAGCCATTCTGACTGGTGTGAGGTGGAATCTCAGGGTTGTTTGGATATGCATCTCTGTAATGACTAAAGTTGTTGAACATTTCTTTAGGTGCTTCAGTGCCATTTAAGATTCCTCAGATGAGAAATCTTTGTTTAGTTCTGTACCCCATTTTTAATAGTGTAATTGTGTTCTTTGCAGTCTATCTTCTTGAATTATTTGTTTATATAGGATATTAGACCTCTATCAGGTGTAAGATTGGTAAAGATCTTTTCCCAATATCTTGGTTGCCATTTTGTCCTATTAAGAGTGTCTTTTGCTTTACAGAAGCTTTGAAATTTTATGAGGTCCCTATTGTTGATTGTCAGTCTTAGAGGATAAGTCATTGGTGTTCTGATCAGGAAATTTTTCCCTGTGCCCAAGTGTTCAAGGTTCTTCCCCACTTTCTCTTCTAGTAGTTTCAGTGTATCTGGTTTGATGTAGTGGTCCTAGATCCACATGGACTAGAGCTTTTTACAGGGAGTAAGCTTCAATCAATGTGCATTCTTCTACATGCTGACTGCCAGTTGGACCAGAACTGATTGTTGAAAATGCTATCTTTTTTCCACTGGATGGTATTAGCTCCTTTGTCAAAAATCAAGTAACCATATGTGTGTGGGTTCATTTCTGGGTCTTCCATTCTATTCCATTGATCTACATGCCTGTCACTGTACCAATACCATGCAGCTTTTAATCACTATTGCTCTGTAATACAGCTTGAGGTCAGAGATTCCCCCAGAAGTTCTTTTTCATTGAAAATAGTTTACAATTTCCTGGTTTTTTTTATTTGAAATGAATTTGCAAATTGCCCTTTCTAACTCTATAAAGAATTGAGTTGGAATTTTGTTGGGATTGTATCGAATCTGTAGATTGCTTTTGGAAAGGTGGCCATTTTTACTATATTAATTCTGCCAATCCATAAGCATGGGAGTTCTTTCCATTTTTCTTTCAGAAACTGAAGTTCTAGTCATACAGATCTTCATTTGCTTGGTTAGAATCACCCCAAAATATTTTATTTTATTTGTGGTTATTTTCGAAGGGTATAATTTCCATAAATTCTTTCTCAGCCTGTTTATCCTTTGAGTAGAATAAGGCTACTGATTTGTTTGAGTTAGTTTTATATCCAGCCACTTTGCTGATGTTGTTTATGAGGTTTAGGAGTCCTCTGGTGGAATTTTTGTGGTCACTTAAATATACGATCATATAACCTGCAAATTTTGATTCTTCCTTTGCAATTTGTGTTCTTTTTACTTCTTGTTGTCTAACTGTTCTGGCTCGGACTTCGAGTACTATATTGAATAAGTAGGGAAAGAGTGGGCAGCCTTGCCTAGTCTCTGGTTTTAGTGGGATTTCTTCAAGTTTCTCTCCATTTGGTTTGATGTTGGCTACTGGTTTGCTGTATATGGCTTTTATTATGTTTAGCTATTGGCCTTTTAGCATGAAAGGTGGTGAATTTTGTCAAATACTTTCTCAGAATCTACTGAGTTGATCATGTGGGTTTTTTTTAGTTTGTTTACATAATGGATTATGCTAATTGATTTCTGTATATTGAATCATCCCTGGATCCCTGGGATGAAGTCTATTTGAGCACAATGAATGATCATTTTGATATGTTCTTGGATTCAATTTTTGAGAATTTTATTGTGTATTTTTGAATCGATATTCATGGGCTTGTGAGTCTGTGATTTTAGTTGTGTCAGCACTCCTGGGAGACTATTTCTGCAGGGCATGATTTGAGTATGGAGGAATGTACTACAGTCTTAGCTCCAGTGTGCAGAAGGAAATCATAAGGATCCTGATCATGGCTGCTCTGTGGTTACTGTGCCCTGTGTGCTCCTTTGTGGGTCCTTCTTTGGACAGTTGTTGGAGCAAAAGTGGTGGACTTTCCTATGGGCTTAGTAGTGACAGCACTCCTGTGATACCAGATCTCTGTTTCTCTATTTTAAAATGAAAATCATATATATATATATATATATATATATATATATATGTGTGTGTGTGTGTGTGTATGTATGTATATATACATATGTATACATATATACACACATATATATAAATAAATACCTTAAGTTATACATAGCAGTCCATATTTGTAATGGCAGCGTGCAAGTAGCACAGGTAGGAGAGTTTCAGGTTTGAAGCAATCCTGGACTAAATAAATGAGTTGAAATTTAGCATAGGCTACCTTGAGTGATCCTATCTCACAAAATCTATTTAACAGTCTCTGATGTTACTTTTTATAATGAATACATAAATACAGTAGTTATAAATTCTCAGGTAATGCATATTTTAGTAGTAGCTCTTTTCATTCCTACATCTGAACTTAAAATCTGATACTTAATTTCAGTAAACCGGTTGTAGAAGCAATTTAACTTTTCTTATCACATTAGAACCAGTGTTTCTTCCTGTGTTTTCATAGGCTGATTTTCTGTGTTCCTCATCTGTTTATAGCAATAATATTTCTAAACTTTGGCCTTATTCTGAAAGATTATTCAACCTATTTATCTCAGTCTCAAGATCCCACTTATACCTCTTATAAGGATTGCTTTTGTTACTTTCCTGTTCTTGAGCACATCGACCAAATATGACTAACTTCATATTTTCTAAAAAAGAGGGAGAACTCCAAGGCCATTGAAAACTGTTTTTTTCCCTGGAGTATAGATTCAACCATATATTTCTTGGTAGGTTTACAAAGAAATCCCAGAAAAGAGCAATATAGATAATTTCTGTTAGCATCTCAGTATCTCCTGGGGTTGGTTGAATTATCTGTACATCATCTGTGATGTTTTGATAAGAACTATCTCCCATATGTACATGCATTTGAATACATAGTTCCCACTTAATGGTGTGGTTTGGAGAGGTTATGTAACCTTTAGACGTTTCAGACTTGGCTGAGGAAGTTCATTATTGAGGACAGACTTTGAATATTTATAGCCCTTCTCTCTCTCTCTCTCTCTCTCTCTCTCTCTCTCTCTCTCTCTCTCTCTCTTTATGCTTCCTGTATGGATGGAAAAGTTACCTGCCCCTGCTGAGATGCCATGCTCTCCTTGACATTAAGGACTCCAGCTCTCTGGAACTGAAAGCAAAATGAACATTCTCCTTTAAGTTGCTTTTAGTCATGGTGGTTTATCCCATCAAACATCTTCTAATGGAAAAGATCACTCAGGGTCACTTTTCATTGATCCATTAGCATCTCATCCTCTTTCTTCTTTATTCTCTAGAATCGTTACTTTGGATGGAATAACTGGCTTTCAGTAAAATCATGCTTAGAGAATACAGTCAAAGTTCCAACTTTTCAGACTTGGGAGCTTTGGGACCTCCAGGCTTCATGACTAGAATAAGTTTTCAAAAACCAAATATCATTATTGAAATATTTTATTTTGTCCAAAAAGCAGTAATTTCAGATAATCTTAAAAGATTAGTTGAGAAGTATATGAACACAGAACTATAAGCACTATTATTTTTCCATTGCATAAGCTCATGGAGATCAGAATTACTTTTCTAAATGTGAACATTGCCTTTAATTTCTTTAGAGTTGAAAAGTGTCCCATTTGGTGCATATTAATTTTTCTTGCTATTGGTCCATTTATTGTTGTGACTTTTTCTGTCACTATTCTTACACATGCTAGAGATAAGACCTACATAGTGCCCTGTGCTTTGTAGATGAGCTGCTGGTCTCCACCATTAAAACACTGGACTTTCTTTGGTTTCATTTTGTTTTTTTTTTATTCCCAGTTCTAACACTCCTTCTCTCTTTTTTTATTTTGTCCTGTTTCTGTTTAAATCACTAAGGTTGCCTTTTAGCTCCCTGGCCCCAAACAGGAGCCTTTTGCCCTAGCGTTGCTAGTACTGAGATTATAGGGATATGGCACCATGCCAGGTCTCACACTACCTGTTCCATTAATGTGACTAAAGGTTTACTTGATATTCTCCTTGTGGAGCATTTGATTTTATGCCTCTGTGCCTCTACTCTCTGGAAAGCTGAATTGTCCATCCTACTTTCACAAGTGAGGGGAATAATACTCATACTTCAAAGCCCAGGACCAATGTCTGATCAAAGCATTAATGCAGTCCTCTCTGATCTCCTCTACATAGTTGGCTGGTTTTATGAAACAGGTGGTTTTACAGCCTGGTACAAAGTAACAAAGAGCTTGGGATTCTTAAGCATTATTTCCTGGTCCCCTTTTCTTTATTCTGTATTCTCTCTGGAGGCAGCCATAGCCACACTTTAGGTTTCAATTATGCTAAAGGCTCTTAAAATACTTTCAACTGAAACATTACAGGTAACCTACAGACACGCAGGTCCAGCTGGCTTCTCTTCTAGTCCATTTGGATGTTTCTCAAACACCTTAGTCTCAAATACATATTCATGTATGAATATTTATATATTTGTAGAATATAAGATGAAAATATATCTAAATGTCCACTCAAGTTTTCTTGTTGCTTTCTTACTGCACCTTAACATGCCATAAACATGGACTTTGCACACATAGACTATCTTTGTACTACAAGGCTGCAAAACACAGATATTGTGGATTGATTTTTATATGGAGGTGACGGCAGGCACAAGATAAGACAAGGCCTGTGATTGGCAGTGGAAAAGAAAGGTGGGGACAGAGTTTTTGAAAGGTGGGTGGGAGAGGAGAAGGAGAAGAAAGGAAGATGGAGGGCGAGAAGGATGATCCACCCCCATGTGGCTTTAAATTGCCACAGGTAACTATGAAAATCTTATAAGGATGGATAACTATAGGGCAATTTGTGTTATCTAGGGGGAAAGTTTATATCAATATCAATTGGCTCTGAGTTTATTGTATGGACATTTGGTGGAGTGAGAATTTATTGGTATAAATATAATTGTTAAATTACAAGCTTCAAGAATTTTGATTTTGTCAGGTTACTGAGAATTATGACTATAACCACAGGTGCTGGATGCAGGGAATGTGAGCAGAGGGCCAGGAAATAGGCACCCACTGCATGGGGCTAGCCATGGAGGCAGAGAGGTCACTGCTGGGGCCAGAGAGTAGTCAGTGATAGCTGGAATGGATATTGGGAACTTAAAGTTAAGTGGAGACATTTTGACAACTCTGGGCCAGAGAGTCTGCCTAGTCTGGCTGACTGAGATAAAATACCCCACAGACAGATGCCATGTGACCTGACGGTGTTGGCAATACTGTGGGCCTGTGCTTCTTTTTTTAATATTTACCACAGCAATATATTTCTACACTCTTTTCAGTGGGATGCTTAACTCTACTTCATTCAGTGAGGACTTAAGTAACTATGAAGAATTATTTCACACCTGATGTGATACACACTACAGTATATGTAAGCTTTGGAATGAAGTGCTTTGATTACCCTGCAAACTTCATCATTTTTTAACTCTGTGGCCTTGAATAAGTCACTTGACCTTTACGATTCCTCCTATGTCTCATCAAAATATAAGCCCGTATCTATGGTTTGTTTTGTGGAAGAAATAAGCACATATAACACAGGCATTCATGAATTTAAATTTTCACCTTCTTTTCTTTTGTACTATTAAACAGTTAACAGTTAATAAACAACAACTGTTGGTTGGTTGTATATTTTGTGACAGGGTCTTATGTTGCTAAGGCTGGTCTCAAACTCACTATGTATTAGAGTATGACCTTGAACTGATCCTTCTGTTTCTGCCTCCCAAGTGCTACAATTGCAAGCTTATTCCATTACACTCAACTTACACTTTTATTTTTAGCATTTCTTTTCTTCAATATACTTGCTTATATTTTGCCTCTCGTAAATTTCAAGTTTCTTGATGATATGTAGTCTAAATTTAAAAAATGGAGAACCATACTTTTTTCTGTATGTGCTTTCAAATAAATGAACAAATGAATAAATTTAAAAACAGAAAACAGATTTATAATTAGTTTTATCTTTTGGTAAAGTTGGCTTTTGTCAAACTTCTGCTCAGTCACATAAATTATTTGACATAAAAAGCATTTATGTACCACATATTGATTTAAGGACTTACTGATAAGAGTTCATATACAAAAGCTAGGAATTCACAAATTTTAATACCTTGCTATTCAAACTCAGCGGAATCCTGACGACTTTAGACAGAATTTTAGTGGTTAACATGGTTCCTTAGATTTTTCATAATTCTCAGTTTTATAACATGTTCGTAATTTCCTTATGGCCTAAAGATTTATCCTACTGCTCCTTTGGAACCCAACCCCTCTGAAATATTAATTTAAAAGTTACAAATCATATGTCAGTTCTTTACATAAACAATTGCTTATTTGTTTCTAAGTATGGCAGTAACTAAATCTGAAAGTTGCCTTGGCCTTTACTACTGTAAAATTTTACTTGTCTTCCATTGACAAGAGTCTCAGAAATGAAGGAAACTAATTATGTGGCTCTTTTGAGCATGCTGTCCCTATTAAGTGTAATGTAGGAAATGAATGTCACACTATACATAACTCCAGGCTCTTGGCTGCATGATTTACTCCAATGTTTTCCCAGAAACTTTGATGCATTGTAAAAAAGAGAAGACACCCCTTGAAATTTATTACCAAGCTAGAAAGCAGCTGTTCTGTGAGCTGCAAACAAAAGCAAATGTTAAGCTATTGAATAGCACTTTTGTTTTGTGTAGTCCACTACAAAAGGGCTTTATTAGAACCTTAGCTTTGGAAGTACGCCTCCTCATAGATTGAAAGAGATGTGCAAAGGAAGGGCTGAAAATTTGTACTTAGTAATGATTACCAATGTGAAGCCTCAGGGTGGCCATGTTTTTTCCTTCTTAACAAAATGTTCCCAGAGGCTTTTCTGTATCTTTGGAGTTCCACATTCCCCATCTCCTGATACTGGCTGCAGGCATAAAGGAAGCAGGAAGCAGCAATTTTGTAATTCAAAATGAAGGAGAGCTTGTGGAAAATTCAATCTGGTTAGTCAGGCATGTTTTAGAAGGAGACATTTGTGCTCACGTTGCCTTTAAGGAATTTAGAGAGTGCTCTTTCTAACATTTTTTTCCTGTCAGAATCTTCAAGGCCTGCCTGGGTTGGTGAGCCTCATCTAATTACTCCAATTCTGAACTGGCTCCCTGTTCCGAATGCTTACAACATATTATGCCTCATATTCATTTTACCCTTGTACCACTTACTGTTTAAATATTCTATTATTTATATCTCTGATGCAATTTGTGTTTTCCAGTATGGTATATTATGCAAACTTACTGTATCTGTCATTTTTTTATTTTTATTAAAGGTTCATTGCTTATTCTCCAATCTATTGTAGAGTACGGGATTGATTCAGACAAAGAAACAAGTGTGATTTTACTATTTCAAAGAGTAAAGTACATTACTTGAACAGATACATACTGTCATAATGTCTGTTCTTCATATTATATTTTCTAAATCACCATTCTAATTCTGGTTAAAAGTGCATAGTCTGATATAATACATTGGCTTATGGATAGGAAACCAGGAAGGGGAATAACATTTGAAATGTAAGTAAAGAAATATATCTAATAAAAATTTAAAAAAGAAAGAAAAATAATATTTATACCTTACATAGCCCCTCTGCTTTCTCTCACCCTCCCTCTCTCTATCTCTATCTTTCCTCCCCTCCACTCCTCCCAGGTTGGCTTGGAACTCTGGACATCTGAGGGAGACCTTAAATTTCTGATTGTCTCATCTGCATCTCAGTTCAGGTGTAGATTATAGATGGAGCAACTCTGGGCAGCTTGAGCCTGGTGAGCATAGCTCTGGCGGAGCTTGCCCTTTTCCCCATTCCCTCTGCCTTGCTAAAAGCAGGTAGATTACATTTCTGAAGCTAATCAATAGGGTTCATTTCCTTATTTGGCCTCCTTTAGTCCAGCTATCAAAGTACTGAGGTCCAACAATCAAATGCTCCCTAAGGCTAACCTAATTTACATGCCAAATTAAAATAAAGCACCTCATCCTAAAGTGAGATTTTCATTTTATATGTATAAGCCACAATTTTCCTATGGGCCATGTGTTTCTTTTCTATCCAGAGGCAGTCCTTTCTCAATTCTCCTGTCCCACCTCCCTCTAGGAAAAATGCCCCTTTCTTCCTCTCTCTTGTTCCCTTCGTCCTCTCCCTTATCTTATTACCTGCCTCTGCCACTCTCTGACAAACAAATATCCTCTGTGCTGAGAACTTGATCTTTGGCGTCTTGAGCTGGTATTTTTTGCTTTCAATAGTCATATTCCACCATGAGTGCTTTATGAATCCTGAGGGCCAGTCTCAGGCTCTGTATAGGCAGGGTAAGTCTAACCTATACTCTACCCATAGAAGCTTTCTTTGCTGCTGCATTTATTGCTAACTTGAGAACACTGCTGGTTTGGCTGCCCAAATCTACTTGCTAAACCACATTTGCTGCTAGGTATAGGCCCTCTCATTTTGGACATTTCCTTGTTCTTGCCTACTCTTTTTCACTGTCCACCTTGACCCAGCCTTCCTTCTTGAAGTGATTCTATGCCAGGATCTTTAGTCCCCAGTCAGATCCCAGACTAGTCAATCCCTCCACTACTGCCTAACTGTAAGAACTCTAGTTATTAAACAGGACCTGAACAGTTTTTACTCGGGGGAAAAAAGGCAGAATAGTGAATAAAGCCAAATTTTATTGTATGGGAAATATTTAACATACTATTTAGCACAACAAGGAGTGAGGCAGATGATGAGGAGAAAAACAATTCAATTGTCCTTTTAGATCTTTCATCTGTTACAGTTTCTAATGCCATCTAGCCCTCTGCACTTCATCATTTGCTGCATTTATAATTATTATACCTTGCAAATAAATATCAAATGTAATTTTAAAATTAAAAGGCCTACAAACTCTGAACCAGGCAAGTTTCCAGATCCAGGTTCATAATGGCTTAAGGAAGTTCAACCTAAGCACATGATTTCTTTTTAAAAAAAATACATATAGTTTAAGGGATAGGCTCAGAATCAGCCATCTTTAAGGTGTATTCAGAGCTGTCCACAAAGAAAGCTCTAACGCCAGGGATATAAGGATGTTCTCATAGCATGGCTCTTAAAATTCAGACTGCCTACAAATCTACTGGTGGCAAAGTATTCAGGAAATAATAGGCTAGCAAGAGTGCATCTCTACCAGAACAGTGAAGAAACCTCATCTCTACAGGCCTGTTACTGTGAAACCAGGTACAGTCAGAAGTCTACTAATTTGTCAAGCTCCCCTTCCAGTTTCTGGCATGAGAAACTGTTCAAGATTTCAAAACAAATCTGCTCTTCTAGAGTGTAGCTATTGTTGCTTTGCAGGAGGCAAGTAAGGCCTATTTGGTTGGCCTTTTTTGAAGATACCAAACTATATACTAATAATACCAAATCTTTCAGCAAATGTGGTGAATGCAGGAAACATGCTTAAGAGTTCACTATACCATTGCATGTCCTTTTCATTCTGAGTTAGCTCACTTAGGATGATAATTTCTAGTTCTATCCATTTGCCTGCAATTCTCAGTATGTCCTCATTCTAAATAGCTGAGTAGTATTCCATTGTGTTAATGAACCAAATTTTCTGTATCCATTCTTGTGTTGTGGAACATGTGGGTTCTTCCCAGGTTCTTGCTATCACAAACAAGTCAATATTAGCCACAAAAAAGTACAGAATACCCAAGATATAGTTCATAGAACCCAAAAAGGTTAACAAGCAAAAGAGCCCAAAGGAGGACACTTCAATTCCACTTGGGAGGAAAGAGAAAGCAATCACATGGGGGGGGGGAGACATGATGGGAAAGGGGACTTGGAAGGGAAGAGGGGAAGATGATCAGGTATTGGGTGCGGGAAAAGGTCTGAAGCCCTAAGGGCCAGTAGAGAGAATGGAAACAGGCAACCTCAGGAGTTAGGAGATGGGGGGACCTTCCAGAATGTACCAGAGACCTGGGAGTTGATATACTCTCTGGACTCAAGGGAAGGACCTTAGATGAAATGCTCAACAGTGGGGAGAGGAAACTTGTAGAGTCTACCTCCAGAAGAAAGACAGGGTATCAAGTGAGAGAGAGGGTTGCCATCCCACAGTCAAAAAATCTGACCCATAATTGTTATTGTCTGAAAGAACTACAGGGACAAAATTGGAGAAGAGCCTGAGGAAAAGGAAGTCCAGAGACAGGCCCAAAGTAGGATCCAGCTCACGAAGAGGTCCCAAGGCCTGACACTATTACTGAGGCTATGGAGTGCTCACAAAAAGGGCCTATGATGACTGCCCTCTGTAAGACCCAACAAGCAGCTGAAAGACTCAGATGCAGATATTTATACCCAATCAATAGACAGCTGCTCCTGACTCCTGTGGTTGAATTAGGGAAAAACAGGAAGAAGCTGGGGAGGAGGGCAACACTGTAGGAGGACCAGCAGTCTCAATTAACCTGGACCTGATAGATCTCTCAGACACTGGGTCACGAACCAGTCAGCATATAGCAGCTGAGATGAGGCCCTCAACACATATATAGCAGAGTACTGCTGGGTCTGCATTCAGGCAGAGAAGATGCACCTAACCCTCAAGAGACTAGAGGCTCCAGGGAGTGGAGAGGTTTTGTGGGATGGAGTGTGTGAGGTGGGTTGGGACCTCCTCATGGAGACAAGGCAGGGGAGGTGATATAGAATGTGGAACAGTCAGAGAGTGAACCTGGAGGGGGATAAAACTTGGAGTGTAAAACAAAAGATTAAATTTTTTTTTTAAAAAAAAGTTCACTATATAGGAGAACATGTCATTCTCAAAACAAACAAACAAAATGAATCGATATAACAAACAAAGCAAAACAAAACAAACTGAAACAAAACAAGCAAACAACAGCAACAACAGCAAAAACAAAGCAAGCAAACAAACCAAACAAAACAAAACCATTTTTTCCCTGCCCCTAGAGGCTTTGTAGGTGTGTCTGCTGTGCCACATGTGCATCATAGGTGGCAGAGAGGAGAGAAGTGATGTCTAAGTTCAGTGTTCTGACTTATGAACATCTGAATTATTAGTAACATAACATTCTTCAAAAAAAAAAGAAAGAAATGGAAAGAAAAGAAAGAGAGGTGAAATTACCACCAATCCGGCTCCAGGAGTCCCAGACATGGAGCTAGCCTAATATAGCTACCAGTCTCATGTCCCACAGGTCTGGAAGTCTGATACAGAAAGCCCTTGCAAAGGGACACTCCAACAGGATGGACTAAGAGTGAAACCCAGATAGCCACCAGGCCAGCACAGGGACATCTGCACCAGCCTGGACAGGGAGCTAGACTGAGATAGCCACCTGTTATGCAGGCCTGGGGTAAAGGGCAGACCATGTTCAAGATGACCCTTGCTTAGCACCATAATGCATGAGTGAAGCATAGCATTCCTGAGACTACTCCTAAGGCAGCTCAAGACATTCAGAGACCCTGGACATCCCTAAGAGAAGCAAGTGAATGGTGGAGAAATGAAAAGGAAAGAGAAACAGAAGGATATGCATAAAATAAAACAAGGCAGAACTGAAGTCTCGAAGGTAGTTAAGAGCCTGATGTGAGTAACCAGTGATGCCACCTGGGATCATGGTGGGGTCTTGGCCTGTGCTACTACTATAGGCCACACCTGGGTCTATGACATTGCAGCAAGAGGGATCTGTTATTACCAAAGGCCAGGTGGACAACCCTGGTGTGGACTGACATGCGGGAACATGATGTCTGAGGGCTATACCGAACTGACCCCACTCCTCGATTTGGCATCCTGGGAGAACTGACCTTGCCCTTAGCTCGGCCTATGTCTGCTAGGTAGTGGCATGGAAAAGGGAGAGTGCCTTCCTCCCATCTCTTGTCCCTCACCATCTGTGACAGGCAGAACTGCTGTCCCCGGACTCATGAGAGTCGGGCAACTGGCCATGCTTCTCAGACAGCAACATTCTTGGGCCCTGACCGAGCCAGGCAATGAAGGTAGAGCTAGCCCTGAATGCAGGGGTTGCTGGTGAGCTGGTCCTGACAGGACAGGCAAGACAGAAATTTGACCATCTCAATTAACATCTCAGGAATTTCTCCAGGGCTTTGAATTGGCCCACCCTCATCATATACACCACTGATGAACTGCTGGGGTGTATGAAGGGGCCAGTCCTACAGATCGAAAACTACATGATCTCCATAACATAGCACAAAAACAGGATATCTGAGAGGAGTTCCAGTGAGTTCTAAAACTCTAGCAGTATTGATAAAGTAGCAGAAGCCAGAGGCCCAGTAAAAGACAACCAAGCCCTTGCAATAAGCATTAGGAAGCAAAGAAGAGTATACAAAAGGGTATGCTGTAAGACAAACTGTGATAGACTAAAGCTTCCACAATGAGATTTTTTTTTTATGTTTGGGGGGAGGCAGTATAGTAAGAGAGCAGTTATGAGGGTGGAGGAGTTGAGTGGAATTGGGGTATGTGATATGAAATTCACATACATACCAACAATAACTAAGAAATTCCCCTTCTTTCTATTCCTCTTCTTTCTGTTATCAATAGTTATGAATATTAGATAAGTTTTCATGGGGTTAAAAGGTACCAAATTTATAATTGCAAGTGGAAAAATAAGGAACAAAAATCAGGTGTTAGCAGCTTTTCTGTTTTCATTTGTGCATAAACATTTAATATAAATGCAAGGTATAAAACATCAATGAGAGTTCCCTGCACCCAAATCTTGTGGGAAAGAGAGAGGACCACCCAGGAGTACAGATATCCAGAGGCCGCAGGACAGACTGCCACCTCTGCACACCTCTGCCCACATCCCTGGTCCAAGGGGAAACTGCACAGTGCTTCTGGATAGAAGGATATAGGAACAGACAGCCACGGGTACCTACAATTCTGGTCTGTGCCCAGGATGAAACTGAGCCTGCCAAACAGCTCCCTGCACCGAAACCCCAAGGGAGAGAGAGCTGGACCCTCAGAAGTGTGGATACTCCTGAGAAGTCAGAGGAGAATACCCTCTGCCCACAGTGAGACCCAAGGGGGAATTGCATAGTGCCAACTGTGCCCGCTGGGAGCAAGGACCTACACAAGCAATCAGGGGCAGGACCCTTTGATTCCTGCCTGTGCCTAGAGCTGGAAGAAAGTCTCCAGGAGTGCGACTGCAGCTGAGAGCAAAGCACCTGTTCTCAGGAAAGGCTGAAAGAAAACAGGAAAGCAGTTCTACAGGCGTGCTGACACAGAGGCCGGCAGCAGGGCCAAATCACTCCTAGAAACAGCAAGATAAGCAAACACCAGAGACAACCCAATGGCTAGAGGCAAGTGCAGGAAACTAATCAACAGAAATCAAGACTACTTGGCATCATCAGAGCCCAGTTATCCCACCAAAGAAAATACTGGATGTCCAAACACACCAGAAAAGCAAGATTTAGATTTGAAATCACATTTTTAGATAATGATGGAGGACTTTAAGAAAGACATAAAGAACTCCCTTAGAGAAATACAGGAAAGCACAAGTAAACAGATAGAAACACAAAAATTACTGAAAGAATTACAGGAAAACACAACCAAACAGGTGAAGGAATTGAAAATGGAAATAGAAGCAATAAAGAAAGCACAAAGGAACACAACCCTGGATATAGAAAACCAAAGGAAGAGACAAGGAGCCATAGACACAAGCATCACCAAGAGAATACAAGAGATAGAAGAGATACTCTCAGGGGCAGAAGATAGCATAGAAATCATCAACACAACTGTCAAAATTAATGTAAAACACAAAAAGCTCCTAGCCCAAAACATACAGGAAATTCAGGACACATTAAGAAGATCAAACCTAAGGGTAATAGGTATAGAAGAGAGTGAAGACTCCCAACTTAAGGGGCCAGTAAATATATTCAACAAAACTTCAAGAAAACTTCCCTAACCTAAAGAAAGAGATGCCCATAAACATACAAGAAGCCTAGAGAATTCCAAATAGATTGGAGCAGAAGAGAAATTCCTCCTGTCACATAATAGTTAAAACAGCAAATGCACAAAACAAAGAAAGAATATTAAAAGCAGTAAGGGAAAAAGGCCAAGTGACATATAAAGGCAAACCTATAAGAATTACACCAGAAAGCCAGAAGATCCTTTTTGCCAAATTCACAACAGTACATGTTGTCAATTGTTACTCTTGATGATTGTCATCCTGACTGTGCATTTTAAGCTATATTTCCCCAATGCGTAAAGATGTTGAACATCTTTTTAAAAAGATTTATTTATTTTGAATATATGAGTAAGTGTTTAGTGGCCATTCATATTTCTCAAATTTCACAGCCGATTTGTAATTCAGGTTGTTTTCTTAATGTTTAATTCTTCAAGATTTTTTTTGAATATTCTAGCCACTAATTCCCTCTCAGCTATATAATTGGGAAAAAGTTTCTTCCCTAAGTGAGTTGCTTATTTCCTGAATTTGTTCTTTGTTGTACAAAAGCTTTTTAATGTATGAAATACCATTTTTATGGTTGCTTTTATTTTTTGTGCTATAACATTCTTATTTATGTAGTCCTTACCTACACCTGTCTGTTGAAGCAGATACCCTACCTTAATTTTTCCTCTAGCCATGTCATAGTATTAGATTTGATACTGAAGTTCTTGATACATACAGATTCAGTTTTGTACATAGTGGGAGATAAAGACTTAGTTAGGTTCATTTTCGACATATTGAAATCTAGGTTTTCCAGCACAACATTTGTTGTTGATGTTTTTCTCCAATGCTTATTTTTAACAACTATGGCTAAAAGAAGGTAACAAAGAGTATGTAAATTTGTGTCTTGGTCCTCTATTTTATTTTGTTAGACTGTGTTTTTATGCAAGTATCATTTGCCATTCTGTTTTTATTACTATGATTCTGCAGTGTACTTTAGAATTAGGTATGGTGATACTTCCTGTGGTAGTTTTTGTTTATGGCTTCTTTGGCTACCTTTGTCTTCCTGTGTCTTTTATATAAATCATGTAATTATTACTTTTCTTGCTATGAAGAAAGACCCTGGAATTTGGAATGGAATTGAATAGAATATGTAGTCTATTTTTTTTTGGTGGGATCTCAACATAAACTCTTCCAGTCCATGAGAAAGAGATGTCTTTGCATCTTTTTGTGTCTTCCTCAATTTATTTCTTTAGTGTCACAAATTTTCAGTACATTAATCTTCTATAATTTTGATTATGTTTATTCCCAGGTATTTTATTTTTATGTCTATTTTGAATAAGATTGGTCCCCTGACTTCTTTTAAAGGATTATTGTCATTGGTATGTAGGAAAGCTACTGAAATTTTTGTGTATGGAAAAATTGTAGTTGTATTGGTATTAGTTTTCCTTTAAGGTTTTTATAATTAGAAGATATTTTATCATTTTATTCTCCTTAATGGCTATGGGTCTGTTTGAATTATTTATTTTATCTTAATATAGTTTCTGCCTTAGCATATAAATCTAGAAATTCATCTCTTTCTTTTATGTTTTCTGGTTTAGTGTCATAAATTTTTAAGGTATGTCCTTACACTGTTCTGAACCACAGCTTATCTTTAAAATGACTCTCTTTTCATCTCTGGTTTGTTCAATTTAGGGTCCTCTCTCTTTCTTTTGGTTAATTCAGGTAAGATTTTGCCAGTCTTGTTTATCTTCCCAATGAAAATATCATTTCATCGACTCCCTGTATTAGTTGAAAGACATTGAATTGTAGAAAAAAAGAACTGCTGAGTTAGATCAATCTGTATATTTTAAAGTTGATTTAACATCAGAATAGAAGTCAGAAAATGTTATATTGGGGAAAAGACTTTGTCTATATTTCCACAGGTGATGAGAGACTATGGGTTGCATCAAACTTGATAAAGATCTTATCCAATAAGAGAAGCTTCTGCATGAAAGGCACAATCAGGACTATAGTTATGAAGGATTATCTAATCACTGGATCTTCATTAGGACATTGTGACTGTTAAGTTTGTGGGATTGATAATTGTTTCTGTTATAAAAGTCAAGCTGTGTATAACTTTTTAGCTTAGACATAAAGGTGGAATATGTACATGAATTTGAATGCAGCAACATGGCTTCTTTGGCAAGAGATCACATTCAAAGACCTTCTAGGTCTGTGTAAACTGGCTAGAAGGACACACCTTTAATTCCAAACAATGACTTCTAATTGAAGGACAAAGTGGCAAGTCATAGAAAAATTTGACACAATGAGTCAGAGATAGATAGGATATACCTAACTCACATGAGAACAGATAGGAAAGACAGGATACTGAAGTTTTTTTTCTTTTATTATTGGATATTTTATATATTTACATTTCAAATGTTATCCCATTTCTAGGTTCCCCCCTCTCCCATACCTCCTCCCCTGCTTCTATGATGAGTGCTTTCCCTCTCACCCACCCACTCCTACCTCAACATTCCCCTACACTGAGGGATCAAGCCTTGTCAGGACCAAGAGCTTCTCCTCCTATTGTTGCCACACAATGCCATGCTCTGTTACATATATGGCTGAAGCCATGTATCTCTCCATGTGTATTCTTTTGTTGGTGGTTTAGTCCCTGGGAGCTCTGGGGAGTATGGTTGGTTGATGTTCTTCCTCCTGTGGGGTTGCATACCTGTTCAGCTCCTTCATTCTTTTCTCTAACTCCTCCATTCACACACACCTACTCTTCCGTACCTGCTCAGTCTTATGGCTAGCTGCAAGCACCTTCTCATGTGCATCAGTAATCAGCACAGTTCGAATCAGGAGTGCAAGGGCAATTCAGTGAGTGCAGTTCAGTTGGATTCATTTCACTGCAGTTCAGTTGAATGCAGTTGAGTTCAGTTGAATTCCAGTAGTTCCATTCAGTTCCATTTAATTTGTGTAGTTAGTGTGTTTCAGTTTGTGGAATTCAGAGGCAGGATTTTTTCCTTAAGCTGAACAATTCAGTGAGAAATCCAGAGAAGACAGTTTGAACCAACCAGCTTGGAGAAGAGTTTTGAGCCAGAACAGGGTTGAAACAACTAACCAGAGTTCAGAAAGAATTAGAAAGATTCAGTTTATTCAGAAGTAAGCCCCCAAGATGACAATTGCAACTGGGAATTAAAAGTAATATTTATACTTTGTAACAGTTCTATTTCATCAATTTCTATGCGGATTTTGATAATTTTCTGTCTACTGATTTGAGGCATGATTCTTTTTTTGTTTTCCTAGAACATTAGGTGTACAAATAAGTTAATTTCCATATTCCTTCTTATCATTTTATTGATAATTTATTATTTGACTATTTTATATATGCATGTGATGAATTATTTTCATATGCTTAATACTTTTTTTAACTTTTGAAAGTAGCAATTTATTCATATAACTCCCTTCTCCTCTCCAAACTGTCCTGGGATGCATAGTTTTATGTCAACTTGACATTAGCTAGAGTTATCTGTAAGGAGGGAAACTCAATTGAGCAAATGGTTCCATAAGATCCACCACTCTGGAATTCTGTCTGGAGATTCCTCAGAAAATTGGACATTGTACTACCTGAGGACCCAGCTATACCTCTCTTGGGCATATATCCCAAAAGATGCCTCCAACATACAACAAAGACACCTGCTCCCTATGTTCATAGCAGCCTTATTTATAATAGTCAGAAGCTGGAAAGAACCCAGATGCCCTTCACCAGAGGAATGGATACAGAAAATGTGGTACATCTACACAATGGGGTAATACTCAGCTATTAAAAACAGTGACTTCATGAAATTCATAGGCAAATGGAATGAACTAGAAAACATCATCCTGAGTGAGGTAAAGCAACAACAACAACAACAACAGCAGCAGCAACAAAAACAAATGGGATGTACTCACTGATAAATGGATTAGCCCAAAAACTCGAATTACTCAAGATACAAACCACAGACCCCATGAAGCTCAAGAAGATGGAAGACCAAAGTGCAGATGTTTCAGTCCTTCTTAAAAGGGGGAACAAAAATATTCATAGGAGGGAGAAGATATGGAGAAATAGTTTGGAACACAGATGAAAAGAATGGCCATTCAGAGCCTGCCCTACCTGGAAATCCAGGCTGTATAAATACAGCCACCAAATCTGGACAATATTGCTGATGCCAAGAAGTACATGTTGACAGAGAAGCCTGATATAGCTGACTCCTGAGAGGTTCAGCCAGAGCCTGACAAATATAGAGGTGAATGCTTGCAGCCAACCATTGAACTGAGAATGGGATTACCATTGGAGGAGTTAGAGAAAGGATTGAAGTAACTAAGGGGGCTTACAACTCCATAAGAACAACAATACCAACCGACCAGAGTTCCCAGCAACTAAACCACTATTCTAAGACTACACATGGACAGACCCATGGCTCCAGATGGCCTTGTTGGACACCAATGAGTGAAGAAGCCCTTGGTCCTGCCATGGTTGTATTCCCCATTGTAAGGGAATGTCAGGGCAGGGAGGTTGGAAAGGGTGCGTGGTAGTATGGGGGAACACATTCATAGAAGAAGGGGGAGGGAGTGGGATAGAATATTTATGGACAGGAAACAAAGAAAGGGGATAACATTTGAAATATAATTACAAAATATTGGAGGACCCTTCTGGTTTCTGCCTCCTCCCAGAGCTGAACCAGTCCCACAGCTCTCTGTGCTTAGCTCAGACTTAGATCAGTGAAAGAAAAGAGGTCTACAGGCCTGCTGAAACACAGGAATAGAGGAGGGTCAAGCCACTGTCAGAGACAGTAAGACAAACTAACACCAGAGACAACCTGATGGCCAGAGGCAAGCATAGGAAACTAAGCAACAGGGGTTGGGGATTTAGCTCAGTGGTAGAGCGCTTGACAAGGAAGCGCAAGGCCCTGGGTTCGATCCCCAGCTCTGAAAAAAACAAACAAAAAAAAAAAAAAAGGAAACTAAGCAACAGAAACCAAGACTACTTGGCATTATCAGCGCCCAGTTTTTCCAACAAAGCAAATGGTGGATATCCAAACACACCAGAAAAACAAGATTTAGATTTAAAAATCACATCTCATGATGATATAGAGGAATTTAAGAAGGACAAAAAATAAAACAAAAACAAACAAACAAAAAAACTCACTTGATGAACTACAGGTAAACAAGTAGAACTTAAAGAGGAAGCAAAAAGCCCTTAAAGTATTACAGGAAAACACAACTAAACAGGGAAAGGAATTGAGCAAAACCATCCAGGATTTAAAATGGAAATAAAAACAATAAAGAAATCACAAAGGGTAACAATCCTGGGGATAGAAATCCTAGGGAAGAGATCAGGAGTCATAGATGCAAGTATTACCAAAGGAATACAAGAGATAGAAAAGAGAATCTCAAGGGTAAAAGATACCATAGGAAACATTGACACAACTGTCAAAAAATGTAAAATGCAAAAAGCTCATAACCCAAAATATCCAGGAAATCTAGGATATCCTGAGAGAACAAATCTAAAGGTAATAGGTATAGAAAAAAAAATAAGACTATCAACTTAAAGGGCCAGAAAATATCTTCAACAAAATTATAGAAGAAAACTTCCCTAACTTAAAGAAATAGATGCCTGTAAACAAACAACAAGCCTACAGAACCCCAAATATATTGGGCCAGAAAATAAATTCCTCCTGTCACATAACAGTCAAAACATCAAATGCATAAAACAAAGAAATAATATTAAAAGCAATAAGGGAAAAAAGTCAAGTAACATATAAATGCAGACCTCTCAGAATTACACCAGACTCCTTACCAGAGACTATGAGAGCCAGAAAATCCTAGGCAGATGTCATACAGACCCTAAGAGAACACAAGTTCCAGCCCAGGCTACTATATCCAGCAAAACTCTCAATTAACATAGATGGAAAGGTCAAGGTATTACATGACAAAACCAAATTTTCACAATGTCTTTCCATAAATCCAGCTCTACAAAGGGTAATAAATGAAAAACTCCAGCACAAGGACTGTAACTACATCCTAGAAAAAGCAAGAAATTAATCTCCTTGCAATAAAACCAAAAGAAGAGAGACAAACATACATAATTCTACCTCTCACAATAAAAATAGCAGGAAACAACAATCACTATTTCTTAATATCTCTTAACATCTATGGCCTCAGTTCCCAATAAAAAGAGATAAACTAACAGACCAGATAAGTAAGGAGCCAGCATTTTCCTGCATATAGGAAACACACCTTAGTGACAAAGACAGTCACTCCCTCGGTGTAAAAGGCTAGAAAACAATTTTCCAAGTAAATGGTGCCAAGAGACAAGCTGAAGTGGCCATTCTAATATCGAATAAAATTGACTTCAACCAATTGTTACCAAAAAAGTTAAGGAAGGTTATTTTGAATTAATCAAAGGAAAAATTCATCAAGATTCTCAATCCTGAATATCTATGCTCCAAATGCAAAGGCACCTACATAAATAAAGGAAACCTTACTAAAGTGCAAAGCATATATTGTACCTCACACAAAAATAATGGGAGATTTCAACATACCATGCTCATCAGTGGATAGATCATGGAAACAGAAACTAAACAAACACAGTAAAACTAACAGAAGTTATGAACCAAACAGATTTAACAGATATCTATAGAACATTTAGTCCTAATAAAAAGAATAAAACTTGTTCTCATGGTATCTTGTCCAAAACTGTTCATATAATGGATCACAAAAGAGGCCTCAACAGATACAAGATTACTGAAATAATCCCAAGTATCAGATCACCACGAACTAAGGCGGGTCTTCAATAACAACAAAAACGACAGAAAGCCCACATGGAAGTTGAAAAACGTTGTACTCAATGATAACTTGGTCAAGGAAGAAATAAAAAAAGAAATTAAAGACTTTTTAGAAATTAATGAAAATGAAGGTACAACATACCCAAACTTATAGGACACAATGAAAGCAGGAAAACTTAGTGCCTCCAAAAAGAAACAAGAGAGAGCATGCATTAGCAGTCTAAAAGCACACTGAAATACTATAGAACAAAAAGAAACAAATATACCCAAGAGGAGTAGACAGCCCGAAATAATAAAACTCAGGGCTGAAGTCAACCAAGCAGAAACAAAAAGAAGTATACAGAGAATCAACAAAATCAGGAGCTGATTCTTTGAGAAAATCAACAAGGTAGATAAACCCTTAGCGAGAATAACCAGAGGGCACAGAGACTGTATCCAAATTAACAAAATCAGAAATGAAAAGGGAGACATAACAACAGAATCTGAGGAAATTCAAAAGAATCATCAGATCCTACTATAAAAGCCTATATTCAATCAAACTGGAAAATCTGGAGGAAATGGACAATATTCTAGACAGATACCAGGCACCAAAGTTAAATCAGGATCAGAAAAACAATCTAAACAGTGGATAATTCCTAAAGAAATAGAAGCAGTTTTTAAAAGTCTCCAAACCAAAAAGAGCCCAGAACCAGTTGGGTTTAGTGCAGAATTATGTTAGACCTTTATAAAAGACCTAATACCAATACTGTCCAAACTCTTCCACAGAAAAGAAACAGAAGGAACACTGCCCGATTCCTTCTACGAAGCCACAATTATGCTTATATCTAAACTACATGAAGACCCAACAAAGAAAGAGAACTTCAGACCAATTTCTTGTATGAATATCAATGCAACAATATTCAATAAATTCTCCCAAACTGAATCCAAGAACAAATCAAAATGATCGTCTATCATGATCATGTGGCTTTCTTCCTAGGGATGCAGGTAGGGAAATCAATCAAAGTAGTTCTCTATGAAAATAAACTCAAAGAAAATAAAAACCACATGAGCATCTCATTAGAGGTTGAGAAAGTATTTGCAAAATTCTATACCGCTCAATGTTAAAAGTCTTGGAAAGGTCAGGAATTCAGTAGCCAACATCAAATTAAATGGAGAGAATCTTGAAACAATCTCAGTAAAACCAGGGACTAGGCAAGACAGCCCACTCTTTCCCTACTTATTCAATATAGCACTTGAAGTCCTAGTGAGAGCAATCAGACAACCAAAGGAGGTCAAAGGGATACAAATTAGAAAGGAAGAATTCAAAATATTACTATTAGCAGATGATATGATAGTAGAATTAAGTGACCACAAAAGATCTACTAGAGAACTACCAAGCCTGATAAACAACTTCAGCAAAGTGGCTGAGTATAAACTAAACTCAAAGAAATCAATCAGTGGCTTTCCACTACTCAAATGATAAACAGACTGAGAAAGAAATTAGGGAAATGATACCCTTCACAATAATCAAAGATAACATAAAATACCTTGATGTGACTCTAATCAAGCAAGTGAAAGATCTGTATGACAAGAACTTTGAGTCTCTGAAGAAAGAATTTGAAGATCTCAGAAGATGGAAAGATGCCCATGCTCAGGGATTGGCAGGATTAATAGAGTAAAAATGTCCATTTTGCCAAAAGCAATCTACAGATTCAATGCAATCCCCATCAAAATTCCAACTCAATTCTTCATAGAGTTAGGAAGAGCAATTTGCAAATTCATTTGGAATAACAAACACCCAACAATAAAAGAACTTCTGGGGGGAATCACCATCCCTGATCACAAGCTGTATTACAGAGCAATAGTGATAAAAACTGTATGGTATTGGTACAGAGACAGGCAGGTAGATCAGTGGAAAAGAATTGAAGACCCAGAAATGAACCCACACCCATATGGTCATTTGATATTTGTCAAAGGAGCTAAAACCATCCAGTGGAAAAAAGATAGCATTTTCAACAAATGGTGCTGGTTCAACTGTAGGTCAGCATTAGACGAATGCAAACTGATCCATTATTATTGCCCTGTAAAAAGCTTAAGTCCAAGTGGATCAAGGACCTCCTCATAAAACCAGATATACTCAAACTAATAGCAGAAAAAGTAAGGAAGAGCCTGGAACACATGGACACTGGGGAAAATTTCCTGAACAAAACATTACTGTCTTATTCCCTAAGATCAAGAATTGACATATGAGACCTCATTAGACTGCAAAGCTTCTGTAATGAAAAGGACACTGTCATTAGGACAAATGGCAACAACAGAATGGAAAAAGATCTTTACCAATCCTACATCTGATAGAGGGCTAATATCCAATATTCACAAAGAACTGAAGAATTTAGACTCCAGAGAGCCAAATAACCCTATTAAAAATGGGGTACAGAGCAAAACAAATAATTCTCAGCTGAGGAATATGGAATGGCAAAGAAGTACCTAAAGAAATGTTCAACATCCTTAGCCATTAGGGAAATGCATTTCAAAACAACCCTTTGATTCCACCTCACACAAGTCAGAATGGCTACGATCAAGAACTCAGGTGACAACATATGCTGGCAAGGATGTGGAGAAAGAGGAACACTTGTCCATTGTTCCCAGCATTGCAAGCTGATACAACTACTCTGGAAATCAGTATGGAAGTTCCTCAGAAAATTGGACATTGAACTACCTGAGGACCCAGCTATACCATTCCTGGGCATAAACCCAAATGATGTTTTAACATATAACAAAGACAAATGTTCCATTATGTTCATAGCAACCTTCTTTATAAAAGCCAGAAGCTGGAAAGAGCCCAAATACCCTTCAACAGAGGAATGGGTACAGAAACTGTGGTATATCTACACAATGGAGTACTACTCTGCCTTTAAAACAATGTCTTCATGAAATTCATTGACAAAAGGATGGGGAAAAAATCCGAAAACAAATACACATGGTATCTACTCACTGATAAGTGGATATTAGCCCAAAAGCTCAAAATACCCAAGATATAATACATAGACCACATGAAGCTATGAAGTTCAAGAAAAACGACCAAAGTGTGGATGCTTCAGTCCTTCTTAAAAGTGGAAATAAAAATATTTATCGGAGGATATATGGAGACAAATTTTGGAGCAGAGACTGCAAAAATGGCCATTCAGAGCCTGCCCCACCTGGGGATCCATTCCATATATGTGATATAATGTAGCTGTGTGTGTGTGTGTGTGTGTGTGTGTGTGTGTGTGTGTGTGTGTGTGTGTGTGTGTGTGTATGTGTGTGTACCAAAACTAGACAATACTTATGAAGCAAAGAAGTGTATGCTGACATGAGCCTGATATAGCTGTCTCCTGAGAGTTTCAGCCAGAGTATGAAAAATACAGAGGTGAATGCTAGCAGCCAACTATTTAACTGAGAATGGGATCTCCCTTGTAGGAGTTAGAGAAAGGATTGAAGGAGCTGAAGGGGCTTCCAACCCCATAACAAAAATACCAGCAAACCAGAGCTCCCATGGACTAAACCACTACCGAAAAACTACACATGGGCAGACCCATGTCTCCAGCTGCATATGTAGCAGGGTTGGGAGGTGGGAAGGGGTGTTTGAGGAGGGGGAATACTCTTATATAAAAAAGGGGAAGGGGATAGGATAGGCAGTTTGGGAGGGAACCCAGAAAGGGGAATAACATTTGAAATTTAAGTGAAAAATATCCAATAAAAAAAAGTTCCACCTAGCTTTCATAATTAGTGAGTGATAAGATAGGTCAGCCCATTGAGTCTGGTGCCATCCCTGAGCTGGTGTTTCATGGGTTCTATATGAACTCAGACTGAACAAGTCATGTTCAGCAAGCCAGTAAGCAGCAACCCTCCATGGCCTCTATATCAGTTCCTTCCTCCAGGATACTGCCCTATTTGAATTTTTGTCCTACCATTCTTTGGAGATGAATAGCAGAATAGAAATATAAGCCAAAAAAACCCTATCCTCTCCAAGTTTCTTTGGTCATGGTGTTTCATTGCAGCAATAGTTACCCTAAGACAACTCCCAAATGCCAATTCACACCCCTTCAAATTCATGGTCGCTTTTCCCCTAATTGGTGTGTGTGTGTGTGTGTGTGTGTGTGTGTGTGTGTGTGTGTATTTGTACATACATATATATTCCCAGATATAAACTGATTAGACTATGTATTACCTGTATGTATGTTTTCAAGGCTTACTCTTTAGAACTGGATAAATAATTGCTGTGTTCTTCTCTGAGGAAGACTACATCTTGAACTTCCAACTTTCTTTGGTTACATGTAGTTTTTTGTGTGTTTGCAGTGTTGAGGTCCATTAGGCTTTCCTCTGTCCTGTTTGGCATGCTCAGTGGTACATCCTTGTTCGGCTCATATCAGAGCAGGCATGTTGAAGCTTATGTAATATATTATTAACCTGCCTTATTACCCCTCTATATCTTACAAACCTCCATTCCTATGAATCTTCTTTCAAGACTCATGAATTATAGTTTTGTTTTGTGACCCATTTAGTTAAACCACATCATCTCTGTGTTGGATTAAAATTATCCATTAAAGTCTAATAGATTATCAATGGCTACATAATTGTAGGAAATTATTTTCCATATTCCTAAATCTTTTAGTATCAAATAGTTGAACAGATGATATAGAATCTGCTTATCTATTCCTGCAAAATCTTGAGCTTCAGCAAATTCTCATCAATTATCACAGAAGAAAAAAGGTTTCACTTTAGTGGTTCTTAATTTATAAAATGTCCTGTATATGGTCTTGGTAGAATCTTTAAGGAATTCTCAAAACTTTCCTCTGAAACTTTACAAACTAGGCCTCCATTGTCTATATTATACTCAGAAGTAAGTTCCCACAAAGCTCACTAAGCTCTTAACCTCATATTTCAAAATCTTTCCACAATCCACTCAAAAATATATGGTCTGGTTTGGCATAGCAATACCCAAAGACCTATTACGAACTTTTGACTTACTTAGGTTTTCTATTGCTGTGATAAGATACCATAAACAAAAGTAACTTGGGAGGGAAAGGGCATATGTACACTTATACTTTCATATTTCTGTTAATTATGAAAGGAAGTTAGAGCAGGAACCTAAAGGCAGGAACTAAATCAAAGACCATGGAGGATGCTGCTCACTGCCTTATTATTCATGACTTTTTTTGGTCTGCTTTATTATAGCACCAAAAACCACTAGCCTAGAATTTGTACCACGTACACTGGGGAGGGCCCTTATTCATCAATCATCAATAATGATAATGCAGTGCTCTCCATTAATCATAGTAAGTTCTAGTACTGTTATTGTGAAAGAACTTTGAATTTTGTCAAAAGACTTCTCTGTATTTGTTGATGTGATCAAATAATTTTTTTTAGTAAGTCCATTTATATGATTACTTCATTTACATGTTTGCATACACTGAACAACTTCTGCACTTCTGAGATAAAGCCAACTTCATGATGGTGAATGATTTTTTTTTGATGTGGCTTTTTTTATGTTTACAAACATTTGAGTGAACAGTTTTGTATTTACGTTTATCAGGGATATTGAGATTTCTTTCTGTGTTATCTTTATCCCATTTTGTGTTTTGGAGATTACTGTATTAGTATCCAGTTTGAAAAGTGCTCTTTCCTATTGTGTTCTGTGTAAGAACTTAGCAGCATTAGTAGTTCTCCATTGAAAGTCTCGTAGAATTTTGGTATGAATCCATTCAGACTCATTCTTTTTAGTTTTTCCAGTTTAGTGAGCTATATGTTTTAAAATATGCCAATATTATATACTAGGTTTCTTGATATTTTGTATGTCTTGCTTATTTTAATTTTGTTTACTTGAGTATTCTCTCTTGTATTTCAGTTACTTGGCTGAATTTGTCAACCTTGTTTATATTTTTAAGATATGTCCCTTACCTTCTTTTATTATTTGCATTTTTGTTCCATTTCATTCATTTCAAACCTGATTTTTATTGTTAATTTTCTCATATACTCTTTGGGTCTTCACTTGTTCATATTTTTCTAAACTCATGAGTATTTCATTAAATTGTTTATGATCTTTCTAATGTTTTACAAATGGAAAGACTTAGTGTCCTGGCCCAGGAATGTCAACAGAGACTCTGGAAAGGGAACTGGGAATGGATGGGACAAGAGGAGACAAGTATTCTTGTCAAGTTTCATTTAATAAGGCAAAAAACACTTGCTTATAAGCAAAACAATCACACAACACAAACTGGTTGTCAGGGTAACAATAAACATATGTCACATCAGAAACCAATGGCATAAGTTTTGATTTCCCAAAAACTTCTTACCTGCAGTAAGTTTCAATTTCCTGAAGCTTCTAACTAACGATAGAGTGAAACTCATTCTAGTGCAGAAACAAGCTACCAGGAAATCTCCAGTATTCTTGGATGGTGGTAATCCCCACTTTTGTTACTTGGAAACAAGGGTCCATGAAGTTAAAAACACCTAGCTTAGGCAAAGAAAGGCATAAGCAGGCCTGGTGACCTTGAACAACTTAGTGCTTTAAACTTTTCTCATGGGTAAGTTTTATACATGCTGTCACAGCCTGTGCAAGTTTTATGTGCATCAGCCTGTTATATGTGGAGAACATTACTAAAGTTTTCTATCACATCTTGCTCTTGCAATCGTCCTGCTTCCTCTTCCACACTGAGCACATAGGCCTCACCCCTAACCAAGAAGATATTTACAATTGGTACCTTCTCAGAGAGGGAAAATAAGTTTTCCTCAGTAGAATTATACTTTGAATATTAACCACAATCCAGGGCAGGACACATGATTGGACACGATAACTTTTGTGGTTTTGCTGTTGTTGTGGTTGTTTTGTTTTGTTTTATTTTTCTTAAAGAGGAGAAGAAACAGGAAATTGGGTTAGTAGGAGAGGATCTAGGAGTAGTTGGGGGATGGGAAACAATATGATCTAAATATATTGTATGAAATTCTCAAAAAAATGCCATAAGAAAGAGAGAAACTGAAAAAAAACCAAACCCTTTCTTTTTAACATTGTTTTCATTGTGGCTTGAGAGATGACTTATTGGTTTAGAGCACTTATTCTTTATGCACAGGATCTGGGTTTGGTTCCCAGCACCCACATGGTAGTGTAAAACTTCCTCTGAATCTAGTTGCAGAGTATCCAATACCCTCTTCTAACCTTCAAGGGTTTCTGAAAACACATGGTGTACATACATAAACATAGGCTCACACACATGCATGTAAAACGAATAAATAAATGCATAAATAAAGTCTCACTAGAAAAGATTGCCAAAACCAAAACAAAAATTCAAGCAAATAAAAAATATTGCTTTTATTGTGTCTCATAAATATTTTATTTGTTGTTTTTTTTACTTTCATTCCATCTTAAGAATTTTTAATTTCCTTCTTGATTTCTTCCTTAACATAGTTATCATTGAGCAGTATTGTTATTTAATCTCTGTGAGTTTCTGTATTTGTTGTAGTTTTTATTGCTATTGATATCCAGTTTTATTCAATTCTAGTTAGATACAGATGTTACTTCAATATATCGGGACGTACTTTGTAGCCTAAAATATAGCAAATTCCTGAGAAAGTTCTATTGGCTTCTGACAAAAATGTGTTTTGATGTGTTTTGTTGTTGTTTTGTTTGAGTTTGGGTGGAATATTCTATAGGAGTGTGTTAGGCTTATTTGATTTATGATGTCACTTAACTCCAATGTTTATTTTTTAGGTTTTCTTTTTATTTTTGGTCTAAATAACCTGTTGATTAGTGAGAGTTGTGCATTGAAGTACTTCATGTACTATGACTGTGTTCAGGGGAATCCTGTGGTTTTATATCTAGTAGTATTTGTTTTCAAAAATTAGGTGCATCTGTTCTTGGTATGGGTAGTGGATTAAATATAAAGGATCTCCATAGATATATGTGTTTGAATGCTTGGCCCAAAGGAGTGACACTATAGGAGATGTGGCCTTGTTGGAGTAGGTATGACCTTGTTGGAGGAAGTGTGACACTGTGGGTGTGGACTTTGAGGTCTGCCCTGTGTGTCTCAGCTCTTTCTCCAGCACCATGTGTGCCTACACACTGCCATGCTTTCCATCATGATGATAATGGACTAAAACTCTGAACTATAAGAATACCCCAACTAAATGACTTCCTTTACAAGTGTTTCCATGGTAATGGTGTCTGTTCAGAGCAGTTAAACCCTAAGACAGTATGTATATAATTTGTATTGTAATATCCTCTTAGTGGACTGTTTTTTTCTTTTAAATTAATTTATTGATTGATTTATATCCCAAATGCTGTCTCTGTCCAGGTACCCCCCCACACAGAGTTTCTCCCCTTATTCCCCATCCCCTTTTCCTCTGAGAGACCCCCCTGACAAGGCACCCCCACACCTTGCCATACTAAGTCTCTGCAGGGTTAGGCATATCCTCCTTGATTGAGGCCAGACAAGGCAGACCTGTTGGGGAATGGATTGCACAGTCAGGCAACAGCTTTAGGGACAGCCCCAATTCCAGTAGTTGGGAAAGACACATATGGAGACTAGAGGGCCAAGAAAATGCATGGTGGACTGTTTACTGAATATGAAGTAACCTTTCTTATCCCTTCTGATGAATTTGTATTGAAGGCTGTTTTGTCAGATATTGCAATAGCTCTATCTATTCATTTGCTAGTTCCCTTCATTTGAAATCTTTTTTCCTATTCCTTTCTTTACCTTAAAGTAGTATCTATATTTCTGGATTAGATATATTTCTTGGAGACAGGAAAAATACGGTCCCTCTTTTCTAATACAATTTGTAGTCCATGTCTTTTCATAAAATTATGTATCTCTATGTGTGCGTGTGTGAGTATTTGCATATGAACATGGGTGCCTGTGGAGGATAAAGACACAAGATTACCTGGAACTGGAGTTATATGGAATTATGAGCTACATGTCATGGGCATTAGGAGTCAAACTTAAGTTCTCTAAAAGTGTAGTATGTGTTTTTAAACACCGAGAAGTCTCTCCAGCCCTAGACAGAGTATTTTATTGAGTAATTGAGACAGATATCATTCAATACTATTATTGAGAGTTGTGTACTGATTGTTATCATTCTGCTTCGTTTGTTTGTTTGTTTGGTCCGTTGGTTTTTTTTTTTTCTCTCCATTATTATTAACTTGGGTATTTCTTATTTACATTTTGATTGTTATTCCCTTTCCCGATTTCTGGTAACGTCCCCCTAAGCCCTCCCCTCCCCTCTCTGGGTGTTCCTCCACATCTTCCCTCATTACACCTCCTGCCAACAATCACTTTTACTGGGGTTCAGTTTTTGGCAGGACCAAGGCTCCTTCCACTGGTGCTCTTACTAGGCTATTCATTTGCTACCTATGAGGTTGGAGCCCTGGGTCAGTCCATGTATCCTCTTTGGGTAGTGGCTTAGTCCCTGGAAGCTCTGGTTGGTTGGCATGATTAGTATTTTCTTAAACCTCTTTTATTTAGCTTCCCCCCCACTATATTCTCTTATCTTTCTCTTTAGTCCAAAGTGTCCCTTACAATAGTCTCTGTAGATCTCACTTAATAGTCATAAATTCCTTTAATCTGCTTTTACTATGGAAATTATTTCTTTCAAATTCAATGGATTGTTTTGTTGAAATGATGTGTGTTGGAAGTTGTGGCCTTTAAGAATATGAGTTATATTTTTTCTTGCCCTTCTGGTATCAAAGGTTTCTATCAAATGATCAGCTATTATTTTGATGACCCTGTCTTTACAAATAACTTGATTATTCTCTCTTATATCTTCCCACACCACTTCCCCTTTTAAAAAAATTTCAATGCTTTAATTATGCCATTGGGAATATATAGTCTTGTTCTGCCTATGTGTCTATATTGTCTTCCATGGTCCTCTTGAACTTGAATATGCATACTTTACATAAACAAAAAAATAAATTTTTTGTTTATGATTAAATTGAAAATATTTTCTATTCCTTGGGTATAGTATTATCCTTTTTCTATCTATGTACAGAATTATGTTATGGCATCCTAGAGCTCTCAATATATATATATATATATATATATATATATATATATATATATATATATATATATATATAATTTATCATTGACTTTTACTATATGGTTCAGAGTTCTTCTACCTTATTTTTGATCTGTAACACTTGGTTTTTCCACTGCCATATTTTGTTGGTGAGAATTTCCACTGAGATATTTTACTTGGATTATTGAGTTTTTAATTTCCAGAATTATTTCAATTTGGCTTTTCTGTCTCTTCTCTCTCTCTCTCTCTCTCTCTCATTATATTTTCATATCTAGAAATGAATTCTTTCAGCTCTTATATTATTTTTCTTTTGGGAAACAAAGTCACATGTTCTTTGAACTCTTTGGACATAGCTAATCATTATTTTAAATTCTTTGTCTGCAAGTTCTTTTAAGTCATTATTATTGGGGGACATTATTAAGTGATTACTAATTTTTCAGGACACATGTTGTCTTCATAGTTAATGTTCCTTTATTTTTCAGTGCTGGGAGTTTTGCATCTCAAGTTATTTTCTTGCTACACTTTATTTTTCTTTTAAATTCAATGTACTTTATTATTTTAGTGGTGGCATTTGCAATATTTAGGAGAGTACTATATCATAATAAGATTCAAGTATCATTTTACTCTGTATGACCACAGGTTCTGTCCCTTATCTTCCTCAGAGAGTGAGTTACTGTCCACAATAAGAGTCACGACCCAAGAATCACTATACCCCTGACATTTAAGCCTGGATTAATTCCAATAGCATTCCTGTACCTGCTGTGCTATCTGCCCATTGAGTGCTATACCTTGGTTCAGCTCTGGCCTCTTCTGTGGGTCCACATCATCTGATACTAATTATAGAATTCCCCAGGACTTGTGTTAAGCTAACCACAATATCCTTGATATACCTAAAAGTGTGGCTTTTAGAATATTTTATTTAATCTTTGAGATAGGGCAAGGGATAGCATATATGGTGACCTAAATAAGGAAAAAATAGATACTTGACAATAGAAATCTGAAATATGGGTGTATTTTCTGGCAAAAACCTAAGCTACAGTTTTTTAAAAATGTTTATTGCATATTAAGAAAAGGAAATGGTGATTGTCAGATGGTTTCTTCTAGTAATATTTTTGAAAATCGGCTTTTTTTTTACCATCTTGGAAAACATTTGACAATCTTTAACATGTAATTAATAGGAGCATGTGGACCAAGTGGAAGTCAAGGTAAACAAGTTTTCTCATTGTTTCACTACACATATCTGAAGCACAGTGATGGGGAGGTGGCAATGGGGGAGGGTTGGGAGGAACACCCATAAAGAAGGGGGGGGGGGATGTTTGCCTGGAAACCGGGAAAGGGAATAACACTCGAAATGTATATAAGAAATACTCAAGTTAATAAAAAAAAAAAAATCTTAAATTCTTAAGCAATATCTTGTATTCCATTATTGCTATTTTCCAAACAATTTTACATGGTGCAGGTAACATTAATGAGAAGAATTAACATTATAGAAGGCTTTCCAGAAGAGAGAAGATAAATATTTAGGGTTTGAAGTTAGAACAACTGATAGTTCCAGTCAAAATTTTTGGTTTCTAGTTGTGTGATGGAGTAAAGTTCACAACAATCAGAGAAACCCTGTCTCCACAAGCAAAAGAAAAGAAAAGAAAACAAAAAGAAAAAGCAAAAAAGTTTCTACTCTTTACTGGTACTCATATAGCCATGATGGTTTACACAGGCCATAAGGATGACCTGGATATGAGGATGGAAATAAGGAGTTAGGATGAAAATCAATTGTACAAATGGAGGACTTGTTTTCACTCTGTTTTGTTAAGAATAAGGCTTCATGGTTTCAGATGATTAAGTTCAGTGTGAGTCATAGTTATGACTTGAATGATAAACCAACTAATGCAATCTAGAACTTAAGTAGAATTCTAGTATTTTGACTATAAGAAACCATAGTTCTTCGACAATGTTTAAGTCACATTTGTGTGATTAGGTTAAAGGTTAATCTTGTTTTTCTCATACAAAGAGATGAATGATGAATGATAGTAAGGGATGAATATGGAGACATGGCTTGAATAATTGAAAATGATTCTGTTATATAAAATAGTTATGAGGCTGGGATTGGATAAGAGACATAAAATGAAAGGGTATGTTCCTGTTTTTCTAGAATTTGAAATATAGGCAGGGAACATCAAGATTTAGATGATGATATCTCAAAAATACAGTACCAAGTTTCAACATATGTCAAAGTAAATGTCATATTGACTGAGTTTTGAAGGAATTTTCACAATTTTAGATATTATTTCACTGACAGATATCTTGTCATATATCTTTCAAAATTATGTAATTTATAATGCCATCACATACCTAAAAGTTGATAATAGTTATCACAATAATTTTAAATAATATTAATTAAGGATCCATTTAGCAATAGAATTTGTAAGTTGCTTCAGAATTGTTACTTTATATTAGGTGAAATCAGGATCTAAATAATTATGTACATTAAAATTGAATGGTATGACTTAATTCCATTTATGCATGTAGGGCTGTCTTTCACGTGCTTTTTAAATCGATATCATTTGTTTATCATTGTTCCCTGTGAATTCTTTTAGAGCAGAAATTTTATGGATTGAACTCTTCTGGTACAATATTTTCTCTTTATCTTTGTATTTCATAATAATTAGTATTGGAACTTAAGGCTTGGTAACATTAAGGTTTATTTATTTCAAAATTTTGCTTTGTATTCATTTCTCCCACAAGAAATAATGCATTTATTCTTATTTCTCTATTTTTAATGTTAGAAACAACTATATTTCCATTTTTAAAAATACATTTTAACGGTATTTATATCTATGTGTATGTGAAAATGGGCATATGGAAAGATTGCCACAAAAGAGGACATAACCTTTCTTGAAGCTGGAGACACATGTAATTATAAAATGCTTGGTACAAATGCAGGAAATTGATCTTCAAAAGAGTTGTACATATGCTTAGTCACTGAGCCATCTTCCTAGCTCCTACTCATATCATAATAGGAGTTGAACAAATAGTTATATTCAATTCCTCCTTTATTTACTAGTTAGAATATTCCTAAAATAGAAAGATACTTTATTTACTTTTTCATTTTTAGAATTTTTTCACATGGAGGTGTTTTGCTTTCCTGGAATCATTGGTGAGGTAATGGTGAGCTTGTATTAGCTTATCAATTGAGTCTAATAATAATAATAATAATAATAATAATAATAATAATAATAATGGTTGTAAGATGCTTTCAAATAACTGGCTATTTTCCTTGAAAAATTAAATTAAAAGTGTGTATGCTTATCATATAAAGCACGAGTCTTAAAATTTTTATGCATTGCCCAGTAGCCTAAGAAGCTTAACAGTTTGCTCATTTCCTATTCTTGAATTTTTTTGCAATAAGAACATGTAGCAATATTTTTCAAAATGCATTTCAGTTGTCACCATTTATGTAAAACAATACTGAATTTATTTCTGAGTATTTTTGGCTTCTAAATATTGGTGTGTGTGTGTGTGTGTGTGTGTGTGTGTGTGTGTGTGTGTGTGTGTGTGTGGCGCACGCACACATGCATGCACATGCAGGTATGTATGGGTCAGTTCTCTTCCTCTACCCAAAGGACCCCAAGGATTAAGATCAGCTCATCAAGTTTGGTGAAAATAACTTCACCCACTGAGCCATCATGCCAGGCCTCTCTGAAAGATTCCCAGTTAAAATTTTGGCTAAAATTCTTTTGAATAGAAAGGCGTTTTTTTTGTACCTGCAAGCACAGGTACAAAGGCTAAGGCAGGAAAAACTGCAAGTTAAGAACCAGCCTTGGTTGCATAGCAAAATCCTGTCAAAAACAGAAAAGAAATTCATTCTATTCATTCTTTTGTGCAACTGAGGTGTAATGCTAAGACTAGTTGTCAGAGTTAGGAGAGGGATGGGAATTTCTATTTACTGTGCAAAAAGTCCTAAAAGCAAATTTGAATGGCCCTGAACATAAAGGATCCCTTCCTGGAGCTGATAGCTGACTGTTTCTAGTTTGCACAAGACAGGGATAGATGCTAGAGTTTCAAGATAGTAGTGAAAAATCTTCTGCTGGGCAGATATTTTAATATTTTTCATCTCATAGCTTCCATGATGTCGAGATATTCCTGAGGAAGCAGAATTAAGAAAGAGTACAGGGACTCCTCCAGGTGACAGCTATGTAAGGAATTCATTTTAACTATTTGTGATAGAAGTTTCTGATTCAAGTAACATATACTAAAGTAGTTTAACAATATCTGTGGTATGCTTCTCATATTGGTTTGTTTGTCAATACTGTGTAACTAGAGACCTTTGCTTACATGGAAGACATAATGATTGTATTAACAGCTCACAATTTAATCCCAATTGGGGTGTTTTCTTTACAGATAGCAGCCACCATTCAAAATTAACATATGCCACTATTCCTATCAAATTCCAAGATCATGTATTTTACCTCTGGTGAGGGATTAATATATGCACAATGATGGCTTGAAAAATTTTAGCTGAAGATCATCTGTAATTTTTATGGTGTTATATATTTCTTTTAGCTTTTGAGGGGCAAAAGTTTCAAGAGGTGTTAAAAAGTATCTCATAGCCCTTACATATGAGAAAAAAGATTAAAATAGTAGAGAAAACTTTTTAATGACAGTCAAGTTTCTACCAAGAAAAGAATAGAATTATTGATATATGAATCTCTCTCTCTCTCTCTCTCTCTCTCTCTCTCTCTCTCTCTCTCTCTCATCCAGCTATCATCTACTTGTCAAACATTGACTAATGCAAAATATAAGATGAACCTTACTACGGACATTACTCAACCTGGTTTTGGAGACCAACACCCAATATATGCCATCTGTAAATAGGAGGAGCAAGAAGGGTGCTGAAGTTCAAGGCTGGAGAACCAGTGAACATGAAAGCCAGTTGTCTAAATTACAGTCTGAGTTCCCAAAGGGGTTGTTCTAACTGTGTGAGTCCAGGGGCTCTAGAACCATATATTCAGAAGTCTGAAGACAGGGAGAAGTGGGTGCTCTAGCTCAAGGAGGAAGAAAGCAAAAATACGTGCTTTCTCTATCTTTTTCCATCTGAACAATTCGCAGATTAGAAGACACTTGTCCACATTGATGAGAGTGAACCTTTTTAAAACATTGTGCTGAGTGGCATTGATTCTGTTTACTGAAATTTCCATGAATACTTTAAAAAACACAGAGATAATGTTTGACGAATCAGGGCATACTTAATATAGTCAAGTTTACTTTTAAGTTAACAATCAAATGTTTGCCCCCTTGTCAAATTAGCTCCTATAAGTTTCTTGTCAAAATAAAATTAATTGAAAAACAAAATAAATAATAATAATGTCATAATTCTATCAACCTTTCATGAAACAGAAAAAGTGCTGTGATTAACATCTTTTTTTCAGAACTTAAACAAGTTTTTAATGTCAGACTTTCTTTTTTTTCCCTCATGATAAATTTATTTATTGTATTTTGTTTAATAGTTCATGAAATGGACATATATGTTTATACATATATTTATATATATTCAAAAGTATAGTATATTGTTCAACATGTTTATTATAACAATGCCTGTTTGGCAGGCCAGATGTACTGGTTCATATACTCATTGGAATCATTTTATAAAATTAAAAGCAACAGAATATGCTGAATTATTCTTTAATTATTTAAAAGGGTTTTGCTTATAAAAGACTGACTTTGGACACTTCCGGTGTTTGGCCGGAGTCCGGGGCCGGCGGATCCCTGCCCTCAGCAGCTCTCTGCTCCCAGACCCCCCTGGAGGAGTTCCCGCCTGGTCAGGCGGGCACTCCTGAGGCAGCAGGCGGAGGAGACCACCACGCTGCCCCTCCTGCCCCATCCCTGGCCCAGGAGGAAACTGTCGGCCTCTGGGTACCCGTGAGGAGGGCCCAGGAGCAGCAGGTCCCTGCGCCTGAGACACCGCACCTGAAGGGACCGACCAGATAAACAGTTCTCTGCACCCAAATCCCGTGGGAGGGAGAGCTAAACCTTCAGAGAGGCAGACACGCCTGCGAAACCAGAAGAGACTGCTCTCTGCACAAACTACTGATTCCAGAGGAAAACACCAAACTCCATCTGGAACCCTGGTGCACGGAGGCTCCCGGAAGGGGCGGCGCAGATCTTCCTGGTTGCTGCTGCCAGGGAGAGCCCGTGGGCAGCACCCCGCGAGCGAACTTGAGCCTCGGGACCACAGGTAAGACCAACTTTTCTGCTACAAGAAACCTGCCTGGTGAACTCAAGACAAAGGCCCACAGGAACAGCTGAAGACCTGTAGAGAAGAAAAAGTACACGCCCGAAAGCAGAACACTCTGTCCCCATAACTGGCTGAAAGAAAACAGGAAAACAGGTCTACAGCACTCCTGACACACAGGCTTATAGGACAGTATAGCCACTGTCAGAAATAGCAGAACAAAGTAACACTAGAGATAATCTGATGGCGAGAGGCAAGCACAGGAACCCAAGCAACAGAAACCAAGACTACATGGCACCATCGGAGCCCAATTCTCCCATCAAAACAAACATGGAATATCCAAACACACCAGAAAAGCAAGATCTAGATTCAAAATCATATTTGACCATGATGCTGGAGGACTTCAAGAAAAGGCGTGAAGAACTCCTTAGAAAGAACAAGTAGAAGCCTACAGAGAGGAATCGTAAAAAATGCCCTGAAAAGAATTCCAGGAAAACATAAATAAACAAGTAGGAAGCCCATAGAGAGGGGAGACACAAAAATCCCTGAAAAGAATTCCAGGAAAAAGACAATCAAGCAGTTGAAGGAATTAAAAATGGAAATAGAAGCAATCAAGAAAAAGAACACATGGAAACAACCCTGGATATAGAAAACCAAAAGAAGAGACAAGGAGCTGTAGATACAAGCTTCACCAACAGAATACAAGAGATGGAAGAGAGAATCTCAGGAGCAGAAGATTCCATAGAAATCATTGACTCAACTGTCAAAGATAATGTAAAATGGAAAAAGCTACTGGTCCAAAACATACAGAAATCCAGGACTCAATGAGAAGGTCAAACCTAAGGATAATAGGTATAGAAGAGAGTGAAGACTCCCAGCTCAAAGGACCAGTAAATATCTTCAACAAAATCATAGAAGAAAACTTCCTAACCTAAAAAAGAGATACCCCATAGGCATACAAAAAGCCTACAGAACTCCAAATAGATTGGACCAGAAAAAAAACACCTCCCGTCACATAATAGTCAAAACACCAAATGCACAAAATAAAGAAAGAATATTAAAAGCAGTAAGGGAAAAAAGGGCAAGTAACATATAAAGGCAGACCTATCGGAATCACACCAGACTTTTCGCCAGAGACTATGAAGGCCAAAGATCCTGGACAGATGTCATACAGACCCTAAAAGAACACAAATGCCAGCCCAGGTTACTGTATCCTGCAAAACTCTCAATCAACATAGATGGAGAAACCAAGATATTCCATGACAAAACCAAATTTACACAATATCTTTCTACAAATCCAGCACTACAAAGGATAATAAATGGTAAAGCCCAACATAAGGAGGCAAGCTATACCCTAGAAGAAGCAAGAAACTAATCGTCTTGGCAACAAAACAAAGAAAAGAAAAGCACACAAACATAACCTCACATCCAAATATGAATACAACCGGAAGCAATAATCACTATTCCTTAATATCTCTCAACATCAATGGCTTCAACTCCCCAATAAAAAGACATAGATTAACAAACTGGATACGCAACGAGGACCCTGCATTCTGCTGCCTACAGGAAACACACCTCAGAGACAAAGACAGACACTACCTCAAAATGAAAGGCTGGAAAACAACTTTCCAAGCAAATGGTCAGAAGAAGCAAGCTGGAGTAGCCATTCTAATATCAGATAAAATCAATTTTCAACTAAAAGTCATCAAAAAAGATAAGGAAGGACACTTCATATTCATCAAAGGAAAAATCCACCAAGATGAACTCTCAATCCTAAATATCTATGCCCCAAATACAAGGGAACCTACATACGTAAAAGAAACCTTACTAAAGCTCAAAACACACATTGCACCTCACACAATAATAGTAGGAGATTTCAACACCCCACTCTCATCAATGGACAGATCATGGAAACAGAAATTAAACAGAAACGTAGACAGACTAAGAGAAGTCATGAGCCAAATGGACTTAACGGATATTTATAGAACGTTCTACCCTAAAGCAAAAGGATATACCTTCTTCTCAGCTCCTCATGGTACTTTCTCCAAAATTGACCATATAACTGGTCAAAAAACGGGCTTCAACAGGTACAGAAAGATAGAAATAATCCCATGCGTGCTATCAGACCACCACGGCCTAAAGCTGGTCTTCAATAACAATAAGGGAAGAATGCCCACATATACGTGGAAATTGAACAATGCTCTACTCAATGATAACCTGGTCAAGGAAGAAATAAAGAAAGAAATTAAAGACTTTTTAGAATTTAATGAAAATGAAGGTACAACATACCCAAACTTATGGGACACAATGAAAGCTGTGCTAAGAGGAAAACTCATAGCTCTGAGTGCCTGCAGAAAGAAACAGGAAAAGCAGCATGTCAGCAGCTTGACAGAACACTAAAAAGCTCTAGAAAAAAGAAGCAAATACACCCAGGAGGGTAGAAGGCAGGAAATAATCAAACTCAGAGCTGAAATCAACCAAGTAGAAACAAAAAGGACCATAGAAAGAATCAACAGAACCAAAAGTTGGTTCTTTGAGAAAATCAACAAGATAGATAAACCCTTAGCCAGACTAACAAGAGGACACAGAGAGTGTGTCCAAATTAACAAAATCAGAAATGAAAAGGGAGACATAACTACAGATTCAGAGGAAATTCAAAAAAATCATCAGATCTTACTATAAAGCCTATATTCAACAAAAACGTGAAAATCTACAGAAATGGACAATTTCCCTAGACAGATACCAGGTACCGAAGTTAAATCAGGAACAGATAAACCAGTTAAACAATCCCATAACTCTAAGGAAATAGAAGAAGTCATTAAAAGGTCTCCCAACCAAAAAGAGCCCAGGTCCAGATGGGTTTAGTGCAGAATTCTATCAGACCTTCATAGAAGACCTCATACCAATATTATCCAAACTATTCCACAAAATTGAAACAGATGGAGCACCACCGAATTCCTTCTATGAAGCCACAATTACTCTTATACCTAAACCACACAAAGACCCAACAAAGAAAGAGAACTTCAGACCAATTTCCCTTATGAACATTGACGCAAAAAATACTCAACAAAATTCTGGCAAACCGAATCCAAGAGCACATCAAAACAATCATCCACCATGATCAAGTAGGCTTCATCCCAGGCATGCAGGGATGGTTTAATATCTGAAAACCATCAACGTGATCCATTATATAAACAAACTGAAAGAACAAAACCACATGATCATTTCATTAGATGCTGAGAAAGCATTTGACAAAATTCAACACCCCTTCATGATAAAAGTCCTGGAAAGAATAGGAATTCAAGGCCCATACCTAAACATAGTAAAAGCCATATACAGCAAACCAGTTGCTAACATTAAACTAAATGGAGAGAAACTTGAAGCAATCCCACTAAAATCAGGGACTAGACAAGGCTGCCCACTCTCTCCCTACTTATTCAATATAGTTCTTGAAGTTCTAGCCAGAGCAATCAGACAACAAAAGGAGGTCAAGGGGATACAGATGGGAAAAAAGAAGTCAAAATATCACTATTTGCAGATGATATGATAGTATATTTAAGTGATCCCAAAAAGTTCCACCAGAGAACTACTAAAGCTGATAAACAACTTCAAGCAAAGTGGCTGGGTATAAAATTAACTCAAATAAATCAGTAGCCTTCCTCTACACAAAAGAGAAACAGGCCAAGAAAGAAATTAGGGAAATGACACCCTTCATAATAGATCCAAATAATATAAAGTACCTCGGTGTGACTTTAACCAAGCAAGTAAAAGATCTGTACAATAAGAACTTCAAGACTCTGAAGAAAGAAATTGAAGAAGATCTCAGAAGATGGAAAGATCTCCCATGCTCATGGATTGGCAGGATTAATATAGTAAAAATGGCCATTCTACCAAAAAAGCGATCTACAGATTCAATGCAATCCCCATCAAAATACCAATCCAATTCTTCAAAGAGTTAGACAGAACAATTTGCAAATTCATCTGGAATAACAAAAAACCCAGGATAGCTAAAACTATCCTCAACAATAAAAAAAGGACTTCAGGGGAATCGCTATCCCAGAACTCAAGCAGTATTACAGAGCAATAGTGATAAAAACTGCATGGTATTGGTACAGAGACAGACAGATAGACCAATGGAACAGAATCGAAGACCCAGAAATGAACCCACACACCTATGGTCACTTGATTTTTGACAAAGGAGCCAAAACCATCCAATGGAAAAAAGATAGCATTTTCAGCAAATGGTGCTGGTTCAACTGGAGGTCAACATGTAGAAGAATGCAGATCGATCCATGCTTATCACCCTGTACAAAGCTTAAGTCCAAGTGGATAAAGGACCTCCACATCAAACCAGATACACTCAAACTAATAGAAGAAAAACTAGGAAGCATTTGGAACACATGGGCACTGGAAAAAATTTCCTGAACAAAACACCAATGGCTTATGCTCTAAGATCAAGAATCGACAAATGGGATCTCATAAAACTGCAAAGCTTCTGCAAGGCAAAGGACACTGTGGTTAGGACAAAGCGGCAACCAACAGATTGGGAAAAGATCTTTACCAATCCTACAACAGATAGAGGGCTTATATCCAAAATATACAAAAGAACTCAAGAAGTTAGACGTAGGGAAACAAATAACCCTATTAAAAAATGGGGTTCAGAGCTAAACAAACAATTCACAGCTGAGGAATGCCGAATGGCTGAGAAACACCTAAAGAAATGTTCAACATCTTTAGTCATAAGGGAAATGCAAATCAAAACAACCCTCAGATTTCACCTCACACCAGTGAGAATGGCTAAGAACAAAAACTCAGGTGACAGCAAATGCTGTCGACGATATGGTAAAAGGGGAACACTCCTCCATTGTTGGTGGGGTTGCAGACTGCTACAACCATTCTGGAAATCAGTCTGGAGGTTCCTCAGAAAATTGGACATTGAACTGCCTGAGGATCAGCTATCGTCTCTGGGCATATACCCAAAAGATGCCCCCAACATATAAAAAAGACACGTGCTCTACTATGTTCATCGCAGCCTTATTTATAATAGCCAGAAACTGGAAAGAACCCAGATGCCCTTCAATAGAGGAATGGATACAGAAAATGTGGTACATCTACACAATGGAATATTACTCAGCTATCAAAAACAATGACTTTATGAAATTGTAGGCAAATGGTTGGAACTGGAAAATATCATCCTGAGTGAGCTAACCCAATCACAGAAAGACATACATGGTATGTACTCATTGATAAGTGGCTATTAGCCCAAATGCTTGAATTACCCTAGATGCCTAGAACAAATGAAACTCAAGACGGATGATCAAAATGTGAATGCATATCGCTCCTGAGAGACACAGCCAGAATACAGCAAATACAGAGGCGTATGCCAGCAGGAAACCACTGAACTGAGAACAGGACCCCCGTTGAAGGAATCAGAGAAAGAACTGGAAGAGCTTGAAGGAGCTCGAGACCCCATATGTACAGCAATGCCAACCAAACAGAGCTTCCAGGGACTAAGCCACTACCCAAAGACTATACATGGACTGACCCTGGACTCTGACCTCATAGGTAGCAATGAATATCCTAGTAAGAGCACCAGTGGAAGGGGAAGCCCTGGGTCCTGCTAAGACTGAACCCCCAGTGAACTAGACTGTTGGGGGGAGGGAAGCAAGGGGGGAGGGTTGGGAGGGGAACACCCATAAGGAAGGGGAGGGGGAGGGGGATGTTTGCCTGGAAACAGGGAAAGGGAATAACACTCGAAATGTATATTAGAAATACTCAAGTTAATAAAAAAAAAAAAGAAATAGAAAAACTAAAAAAAAAAAAAGACTGACTTAATTATTTAATTATTTGGTTGACTAGACTCACTGAATTCATCTTCTTCAAAATATCCTGCAGATTCATTAATTTTAAGCATTTATTGCTATTATACTTTTATTATATATTTTACCAATTAATTCATATTTCTCCCTGGTTGTGATTAGAGTCTGGGTACCTTAAATATCAAGCAAACTCTTTATTACATACTATACATTAAATTCACACTATATAATTTTATATAAAATAGATAATGTATAATTTACTTATTTCCAGGAAACTCGAAAATTTGATTAATAATGTTACTGTGTTTCTTATTATGTTTATGTCAGATGATATTGTCTTGTTGAATTTCTATGTCTAAGAGAACTTGAGTTATTTCTATTGGTTAAAAGAAATAAAACATTAATAAATTAAAAATCACAAAATTTTTGTTAGGAATTATAATTCTTTATTGGATATTTTTATTTGTTTACATTTCAAATGTTATCCCCCTTCCTAGTTTCCTGTCCATAAGCCCCCTATCCCATCCCACTTCCCCCTTCTTCTATGGGGGTGTTCACCCACCCATCCACTCATGACTTCCCTCTTCCCTGCCCTGACATTCCCCTACACTGTGGGACCTAGCCTTGGCAGGACCAACGGCTTCTCCTCCCATTGTTTATAAGGCCATTGTACTGTTCTATGAAATCAGTGCTATGAGGATGTTAGGAAACATAAAAATACTGATGGAATCCATGACCATAAGCCCATTATAATGTTATCTTTGCAGAGAAATGAGCTCTTTGGTCAGAAACACCATTAGGTGAAACAAAGTCACGATGGCTTATTCATTTTGGAACCATTGATTATTGTTTACATGGAAATATTGCTTGTTTAGAGTTAAATGTCTGTTCCAGGAAAAAAAACCCTCACCTTTCATGATGGAAACAATGTAATCTATGACATTTATTTCTCATAATCAGATGCACACATTCTTTTCTACTAAGTATGGCCATGTTAGTTGTGTTCTGTTTTCTAGTAAGCATCATACAATCTATATAATGAAACAAAGTGATGTTTTGTGAATGAGTAGGCTGGTCAAGATCTTTTCCAAATAAGGATGGTATACTTTATGCTCCCTTATATTCTACATGGATTCAATCCACCAGTTTGAAAACTCATATTACATATATGATGCATTTTTTCTTTGTCATTATCCTTTAATATGGTATAACAACTATATTATATCTCTATAGTCTTAGGTTTTTTAAGTTACAATTTAAGTTGTACATGAAGTTCTCTGATTATTTGTAGGTATTACCCTGTTTTATTTACAGATATTGACAGGATAAAGGTCAAGAATCCTTTAAATAGTCCTCACGGATCCCAAGGGAATACATAATGACTTGGTACAGGGAAGTTGATGTATTCCTGAGATAAGAAAGTAAAGGTATGCTATTTGCCTTGCTTGCTCCAAACATATTCCTTCTGGTGCTGCCTTCAATAACTGATGACCAATTGTACTTGAATTTTGCTATGCTGGGACCCAATTACTTCAATATATTTGAAACTTTTATTAAGTTACTGTAAGGTTCTCTGTAAAGATTGGTTTATAGAGAAGAAGAATCACTGAGGTTTAGAACATGCTAGGAATCCCCTCTTTAACCTATTTCTCAATATAGATTAAAGAGACCTTGTATGGAACCTGCCAAGGTGTGTTATTAGGTCTTCAATTATAAGTTCATTCTATCTTTAGACCACTTATTTCCTTTCTGTTTGTCAATGAACACAAAGATTTCTCCTTTTTGTTTTTCTCATAGTTGAATTTCTTTGGATCCACACTTCAGCCAGCCAATAAAATAAAATTTGCAAGTTTCCTAAGCAGCAAGATCACATCTAGAAACTCTGTTTAGTGGGCACATATCATTAAATTCAACCTTATTATTTCCCTCCCATTATTTCTGTCTTTTAATATCCATTGCACACATGTTCCCTAAATTTTTGTTTTGGCAAATTTGAAATTCATGTAATTCTTTTGTATTATAGCACATATCATCATATTGCATCAGGCTTGTCAGAAACGAATATAGTCTAAAGGCACTCCTATATGTCTCAATCTGACTATCAGATTCTTCAAACAACAAACTCTAAAAAATGGGAGTTTCTCCAAGAATCTCAAAATGGGAAAAGTAAAAGGCCTCCCTTAGGGTGAACTTTTCCCCAGAATGAGATTTTATACAGTTAGACAACTTATCTGAAGCCTAGAGGAAGATGGGTTAGTTGTGTGGATAGAACCACATATTGACAGACACCACTTAGATTACATATTCTTGATCTTCTATTTAAAAGTCTTACTTTAGGACTTCAAAGATAATTTTTGAGGGTAAGGGCAGGGGTTCTCTGGCTTTCTTTATTCTTCTATCCAACATAGCTACATTGGACAAATAACCCCTTTCTAGTTTTTTCCTTCTAATTTGATTCCTTTACTCAGTATATTGAGTACATGGTTCAACCTGTCTTAAGATACAGCTTCACCTCCAGTAGATAGGCCCCCAGTCAAGAGATGGGGCCACCCACCCATCTCAAAAATATTAATCCAGAATTGTTCCTGTCAAAGAAATGCAGAGACAAAGAGTGGAGCAGTGAAGGAAAGGCTATCCAGAGACTGCCCCACATAGGATCCATCTCATCTGCAGACACCAAACCCTGACACTATTGCTGATACCAAAAATTTCTGACAAGAGCCTGTTATAGATGTCCCCTGAGATGCTCTGCCAAATCCTGACCAATACAGATGCAGCTCCTCAAAGCCAACCGTAGAACTGAGCCTGGGGGCCCCAATGGAAGAGCTAGGGGAAGGACTGGGGAGTTGAAGTGGATTGCAACCCCATAGCAAAAGCAATATTAACTAACCAGACCACCCAGAGCTCCCAAAGACTAAACTACCAACCAAAGAGTATACATGGAGGGAACCATGGCTCCAGCTACATATGTAGCATAGGATGGTCTTTTCTGGCATCAATGAAAGGAGAGGCCTTTGGTCCTGCGGAGGCTTGATGCCCTACCATAGCGGGATGCTAGAGTGGTGAGGTGAGAGCAGGTGAGTGGGTAGAGGAACATCCCACATAGAGGCAAAGGGGAGGTGAGGTGGGATGGGGGTTTGTGGAGGGGAAACCAGGAAGGGGAATATCAGTTGAAATGTAAATGAATAAAATGATTAATAAAAATAAAAAGTTGTAAAAAAGGATTTGGTCTTCAATCTACAAGTTCAATAACAACCGGATACACATCGATCCTCAGTATTTGTGGCTAGACTTTGACTTTAGCAATAGAGCTAGAAGCAAAAAAGGATGGTAAAATTTAATTCAAAAGAGGAGAAAGCATTACTAGGCAGCTATTCCAGGAAAGGTCATTTTCTCTGGCATTGTAGAATTAATTCTCTCACAAAGAAGTAGAAAGGTTGATGCCACTGTGGGTATGAAGACACTGTCATTGTAGCTGCAGGTATTACTGCTATCGTTGGACATATTAGAAACAAAACCTAGAATATATTATTCATTTTTTCTAATCTTAAATTGAATGCATAAGCAAATTTAATGTATCTACCAACAAAATGTGTCCTAAGTACCAAATACTTTTGCTTCTCAATAATCTATATGTAGACATTATCTTATGTTGTTTTCTTTATTTGTATTTCCTGTCATCCAGGTAGCCTCATTGCTATCACTCTCTCTTCTTTTAGAGATATAAGATTCTCAGTAAATATAACACTGAAACATTTTGCAAGATACATATATTTTCTCCTTTTTATGTTGCTTAAGTCTAATTTTATTTGACTTTTATATTTATTCAATTATTGCCTACATTTTAATACTAGAGGGTAAATTCCATGAAGGACATGTCTAGTTCTCTTGTATATGGAAGTGGACCAGATATAAAACATGGCATATTAATATTTGTGGGATAAATGGATGGATGGCATAGCTAACTTTCTAGAGTGAGAGGGCATGTAGACCATACTCTATTGTAAGAAGTGCTGACTTATTTTCTATGGGACCTTGTATATGTTATTTAATACCTCTGTATATGTTAAAATTAGAAAAATGATATGTATATATTTTATACATATCCAATAGGTTTAATTTAGTTCTTCAACAGTGTGTCCAATTATATATGTTAGTACCAAGATTATACTAAATGATAAAAAGATATTTAAAGTACCTAATGTATACCCACTCCAGATCATAGCATAATGTTAGTATAACTTATATGAAATTAATATAGCAACAAATTTTAACCATTATTCTCTCTTTTCTTCACAATCTTCCTTCATTTAATGTAGAGAGTTTCCACTGATCTATCATGTGACATGTAGCATGTTAAAAGTTAGGTCTGTGAATATGGGAAAATTATTTTCCTTTTATGTGAATTATCTAGGTCTTGGTAAGATAAATAATAGCAAGCATTTCCTGATCACTTACACAAATAGCAGCCTCAGATGGTTGTTTCCTAGGAAAATTAGAAAAAATAGCTTTAGAAAGAATGGGAACCCAACCGATACCATGTTACCTCTGAACTCTATCTTTGGTACCATTTTGAGTTACACCAGATGATCAGCTTCATTACTTTATAGTCACACTCCAATTTTGATCCAAATGTGGTAGTGATTTGGTCATTCCCTTCCATCATAAGATCTGCCTCTGAATGTCTTTTACCCGTTTTTAATAATCAAATCTTTCTTAGAGGACCAGGACTTGTCATCAGGTAGAACCCTTGCAATATTTCAAGGTCGTGTAGCTATCCCCACTCAATAATTCTAGAGATATTTATACAATAGCATCCTTTTTAAAGTGAATGTGTGACTACTGTGAATAACAATGCTAACATGGTTGTTTCAGTTATGTTGTTTTTGAAAAATAAGGGACATATGTTTCAGAAGGCCTCAGTCATACCTCAAATATATTGCTATAATCTTGTCCAATTTGTCTTTTCTTCATAAAAAGTCCTCACTGAGTTTTACCTGCCTAGTAGTTCTAGAATAAAAATCAAAATATGGTGTTTAATCTGTCCTAATGGATTAATTCAATTATTTCAATTGTTAGAATTATAATTCTCAAATCTAAAAATGTCTGATTTTAATTATTATGATTGTACTTCTCAAACCTTAAGACTAATCATAGGATGAGTCTGATAAGTTGGAAATCTACTAAGACACATATCAGATGACATTTAAATTGATTATTTGTAGAATGTAGAGCAATTGATACCATTACATAGAAATATAAAAATATTGTCTTCATGTAACTACCGTCCCCCCAGTACATCAATAATTGCCTTAACCTATTTTCTGCTAATTACTCCATTTCTAAATTTGTTGTAAATCTTCCATTTCTATTTTTTACAGCTTGTATTAAATTTAAAGTCCATAAAGTTCATAGATATATTTTCTTCTTTGGTAATCATGGAATGGAAATCAACTACAGATCTCTATTTCTGAGGAATAGTGAATAGCAGCAGGCAAGATGTTTAGCTTTTTGTACCCATCCCTTCTATTTTGCCAGGCTTAATATCTATCTGCTTCATGAAGTGGAATTTTCTGTTTTCTTTGGAAAACTAGTTATGTCATATGATGTTTTCCTGGGGTAAACAGGTGAAAGGAAATTTTTTGAAACATACATAGGTGAAAGGATGTTTTGCTGAAGCAGACATGTGAGAGGGTATGTGATGTTTAGAAAAAATATAAATACGTCTCCACAGACAGTAGGAGGAGGAGGCACTGGCATTGGTTCACCTTATTCCACTTTGCTACGCTTCACAAGAATGCTCTGGTGTTAGTTCACCTTTCAGTATGTTGCTAATCTTCACTTGTCTTAGAGAGTAACTGTCCAAAGAACTTGTCACGATATTCTGGCAGCGTCTTGACAATTCCACAGACTCAAGTAAATTGCTGGAAACCTATCAGTTTCTTTTTTGTCAAATTGTGATTGCTGATTCATGTGTTGGTGATTGCTGAATGGACTGGACTAGAGCTGCTGATTTGTGTTGGTGTTTCCCTAAAGGACTGGACTGCTGCTGCTGAAGATTAGAATAGCCTCAAAGAACTATTTGTGAACATGTCCACAACCCCTGTTTCCTATTAACTTTTATTTTTCACTACCTCTAGTGAATGGGGGGCTAGAAAAAGGTTTACACACACACACACACACACACACACACACACACACAAACACACACACACACACACACACACACACACACACAAAGCCTTATTGAAGTAGGAGAGGCATTTTGTTTAAGTAGCAATATCTCTGAACTTATCCAGGTCTTTATGTTACTACAGTCATTTAAGATCACACCCTGGGCTTAGTTAGACTCCTCAAAAGTCAGGTTTTGCCAACTATCCTCAATAAGCTAACTAATGAAATAATAGTAAAACGGAGAATTATTTTATCTATATTGATGAGAAAAGGAAATAAATTCTGTAAACTCCATCTTACAGTTTCTAAAGTGAACCGCTGTAGGTTCACACAGAGAGAGAAACATATGCATAATTAAGTATTCTTGGTCAAGGTGTGGTCCTGCCCATCACTGACCAAGTAATCTTAGAAGTGGTCATAATGGTGTGAAATCTCTTCCTGGGAGATATGTTCCTTTTCTTACTATATACCACTATTTACCACTACTCAGCCTTTTTTATATTCTGTCAAAATAAAATTCCTTGGGGAAAATTTTAATTTCTCGGAGGTCATTTTTTTCAGAGTCTACAAAAAGAAATGCATGACTGTCTCTTTAAAGTATTTTATTCCTGCCTGGATGGTCACACTAACTTCTTTTTCTCCCAAATTGTCTTTGTTATATATGGTAACAGGAGAACTTCCCTTTACAGAGAGGCTTAGTATAAAAGGTTACTTATTTTAACTAGCTTTACTGAAGGAATATACTTGATTTTGCTCTTATAATTTTGTATTACCTTCCTCAAAGTTGTCCTTTGATTTTACATGTCTTTTCCATTTCTTCTACTCACTATTGAAGAGTGGCTCTAACCATCATGATGCTTCTCTTGTCATTCACTCTGCCTTGACCTATGTCTAGGACAAGTGGGAGGACAAACCTTAATTGACATCTGGATTATCCAAATTTATCCAAATGAATTCTTTTATTCTGTTCAGAATGAATTTAGCCTACTGAACATAGGAGTCTTTTAGGACACAATGATGGCTATGGTCCAAAACAAGAAAAAGAAAAAAAAGGATGAAAGAAAGAAGAAAAACAGGAAAGAATGGATTGATTTCGATAAATCAAAACACTACTAAGACATATATTAGTTTGACATTAATTAACATTTATGATCCTTAATTTCCTCATCCAAAAGTTGGAAATAATTCTTGTGTTGTAGTTGTGCTCTGAGGATTAATACAGAAACTGGAGTTGAAAGCATCAGATCAAGTTCTGTAATAACTGCTCTATATTGATGGTTATAAATCCTACACTTTTCATCTATTTCCCTTACCTGCCATAGCAGGGTACAGCAGAGAAAACTGGCTCCTGCAGAGAGAACACTTTCTACCTGCATTTTTGAGACTCTTTTCTGATCTACAAGAGATACTAAAATGCACCATTAGCCTAAAGCAGTAAATTTTTCTCCAGGCAGGCCCAGAGGGATAGGACTGTAACATGGTTTGAGAAAGTGGTTGCAGATTGGAGGGGTGGCAGTGACATATTTGTCTGCTATCATCTCCAAACTCTGGACGACTTTTAGCTCATCGTCTCTTACATCCCACCTATGAAAAACTACTTTTCTCTCTGCTCCTTTCTATGTTTCTTATTATGCATTGAGAATGAACATTTGGTCTTAAAATTGATGTTTTTGATAGGGAGGATGTATAGTATAAAATTCATATATGATACAGCAAATACATAGGCAAATACCCTTGGCAGGGAATAGGGAGGCAAAGATTAAAACAGAGGCAGAAGGAACACCCATTCAGAGCCTGCCCCACATGTGGCCCATACATATACAGCCATCCAATTGACAAGATGGATGAAGCAAAGAAGTGCAGGCCGACAGGAGCCGGATGTAGATCTCTCCTGAGAGACACAGCCAGAATACAGCAAATATATAGGCGAATGCTAGCAGCAAACCACTGAACTGAGAACGGGACCCCTGTTGAAGGAATCAGAGAAAGGACTGGAAGAGCTTGAAGGGGCTCCAGACCCCATATGAACAACAATGCCAAGCAACCAGAGCTTCCAGGGACTAAGCCACTACCCAAAGACTATACATGGACTGACCCTGGGCTCCAACCTCATAGGTAGCAATGAATAGCCTAGTCAGAGTACCAGTGGAAGGGGAAGGCCTTGACCCTGCTAAGACTGAACCCCCAGTGAACGTGATTGTTGGGGGGAGGGCGGTAATGGGGGTAGGGTGGGGAGGGGAACTCCCATAGAGAAGGGTAGAGGGAGGGGTTAGGGGGATGTTGGCCAGGAAACTGGGAAGGGGAATAACAATCGAAATGAAATAAGAATTACTCAAGGTAATAAAGATGGAAAAAAATTCATATATGAAATGGAAAAGGTAGTCATGTTCCATTGTGTCTGTAATTATAGAATCTGGGAAGCTGAGTCAGGGGCAGAAACATGAGTTTGAAGCTAGTCAAAGTGACATAATGAAGCCCCATTCTTTAAATAATATGAGTAAAGGCAGAAGAAACATAAATCTGCTATAGTAAGCTACTAAGTCTGGTCCCTGATTTCTTCCTGATTTTCTCTGAGTACTTTTCTTTCTGAGTGTTTATTCGTTTTAAACACCATCAGGATTATTTATAAGTATATTTTGAATTAAGAGCTTGTGTTTGATTGAGAATGGCTCCGATAGACTTCCATATTTAAATGAGTGCTTCCCAGTTGGTGGAACTGTTTGAGAAAGATTAGGGGGTATGGCCTTGTTAGAGGAGATATGTCATCAGAGGTTGTTTTGAGGTTTCAAAAACCCGTGTCAGCTTCTGGCTATCTCTCTGCCTGCAACTAGTGTATAGATGTGTGCTCTCAGCTACTGCATTGGTGCCTTGCCTATCTGCCTGCCACCATGAGGATTATCAACTAACCTTCTGTAACTTTAGGCAAGCTTCCAATTAAATGGTTTCTTATAAAAATTGCATGATCATGATTTTTGTGACAAAAATAGAACAGTAAGGAAGACAAGATAAGGATCTTAAAAACCAGTATAATTTATTGCCTTAAATGTTAAAAAAAATATTAGTCAGGCATGATGGATGCCTATAATCCCAGTACTTTGTGGCTAGAGGCAGGAAGATGATGAAATCAAGTTGAGTCTGTTCTCAGAGAAAATCCTTTCTCAATACAACAAATGCAGCAAAAACAAAATAAAAGAAATAAAAGTAAAAGGAAAAACATATATTAACTATCTTGTTCTGCTTATTAGGTATTTAATCTTAAGGAATAAATAGATATAACATTAATAATACCTGTGGACAAGTGTACCTGTGATTTTGTTAGAATATTTTACTTAGAATTTGTGTAAGTCAGGATTCACTAAACAAACAGAACTGATTTATTGGACTGCTTTGCAGTCTAATAATGGCTATAGTAATGGATAGTAATGGTTATCCACCAACAAAAGGTCAAAGAATCCTGTAATCATTCACCACATGAGGTTGGATGTTCCAGTTGGTTTTCAGTTTACACCAGAACACCAAAGAAGTATGTTCTAATACCAGTGAAGAAAAGGACTTGCCAGAGAGGGCAAAAGCAGTGGCAAAGACATAATAGTAATAACAACAACAATAATAGTGCAGAAGAAAAGGGGACTACAGCTTTTTTATTATAATTTCAGTTTTATGTATTGTGCTTACATGTATGTCTATGCATCATAAATGTGCCTTCAGAGGTCCAAAGATCCCATGGAGCTGGAGTTACTGATAGTTGTGAGCTACCTTGTGGGTGATGGGAACTGAACTCAGGTCATTTGCAAGAAATAACAAGGCTACTTAACCATTGAACAGTAGTATTTCCAGACTTTACCCGAAAGGCCATCATGGTTCTTGGGGTGTCCCAAAATCATCATTAATTCAGAAACAGTATCCAATAGACCCTAGAAATTTTAATTGTTTCCATTCTCTTGGTATACAGTTACCCTGGTAAAAAGCTGTAGGTCCCATTACAATAAATATAATCAACTTGCCTTTGGAGATTCAGTGCTGCCACCTGGCCGCTACTACCTCAATTCCAAGTTAAACCCATTGTATTTATTTCATCCAGGTGAGCAGCAGCATCATGGACCCTAAGGAATGAAACAATAAAAATGACAGTGAAGTTCATCAGATGTGGTGGTGCCCCTCTCACCATTTTGCATCTTGTAGAGTTAGTGAAGGGCATGTCTTCTGGGCCTTTCCATTGCAGAGAATTAGATTTTGTGCAGCTTACGCACTCTAGCATTGAAATTTTTCTGCGTCTTAAAATTCCTTCATCAACACTAAGCCAATGGCTATCAGGAATCTCTATCTCCATTTTAGTAGGCTATATTTGATGAATGCTTCATCCAACCATTTAAATACTTTTAACACTTTTTGGTAACTTGTTCAACCTTCCATATTAAACCTATAATTGAAATTATGTGACTATTTCTATACTATGCATTTTATCTATGAAGAAATATAAATTAATGAATAGTATTTCTTTACAAAATTAGTGGCTCCTTTAGAGTGACTTCTTAGCTAGGCCATGCTATCTGAATTGATGCTTGAACAGAGTACTGAAAACTGTAATAGTCAAAGATAGTTCCTGTTTAAATCTAACCATGGCTTTAAAATTTTTTGGTTAAAAGAAGGAACTGTGAAAAGTTTTAGGAACAATTAGAGTAAGTTCTAATGCTATGGGAACAGATAAAACATGTATGCTCTCAATGAGTGTGTAGCACAGTTAACTTTCAAAGAAATAAACCATGAGTTGTTTTATGATCCTTGGGGAAATAACAAGATTATATTTTATACATATTTGGATGTTTTGCCTTTGTTTGTTAAGAATCACTCATAAAATAGTCTAAAATTCAAATACCCCCCTCTATCCTAACACTGGAGTAGCAGAATACATGTAAATATATGCTATTCTTTGGAAAATATATTAACAACATTCTCAGAGTATATTATTGTCCTGCGTTACCCAAGAAAGTCCTCAGAGAAACATTATAGATTCCCAGAAGACACAGGTCATTTGAAAAGTCATACTGGTGGGCTAGGAGGGACTTGGTACCACAAGATGTTTTGAATCTGTGATATTGGTGCAGGACAATGAACACAAGGTGGGGGGAATGAATCTAATGATTACTTGTTATAGCTTGCTGGTGAAATCAGTCTTGGGGTTAAATGCTGTAAAAATTGAATCTCTTCTTCAAAAATGAACTGTTAACCCATTGAGACAAAATTCAGTTTCCAAAATTGAAGGGCTGGTTAGACCTGCAAAAAAGGGATACTTACTAAAAATCACTCAAGGCATTTGGAAAAACCTCCCGAATCAGTTATCAAAGGAAGGACAAGAGGCCATCTTTCTAATATAATGAATTTATGAAATAAGAAAATGTAAGTATACTTCTTTGTGAATTCCTACATTTTTGGGCTTAATGCAAAAACTTGGCAAATAATTATTTGCTAACAGTCAATCCTCACTCCACAACAGTTCTTGATATAAGCTGCCAGACACAGTAGACTAGACAGGACTTCTGAGAAAAGATAGGGTATAACAAGGAGTTCATATTGAAGAAATAATGAAGTCAACCACAACTTTTGAGTGAATTTACATCTTCTCAGCCTTTTAAAGTCAGTTCTCTTAAAGGTATATTCAGATTGTATTTGAGGCTGAAATCACTTTGAGAAAAGAGAAAAGGTACTAGAAGGAAGAAAAATTCCACAGAAAAACACTGGAGTCCTATAGTAAGAAATTCAGAATTGAGTACTATTTCCTCAAGTGTATGTGCATGTGTGTGTGTGTGCACGTGTGTGTGTGTGTGTGTGTGTGTGTGTGTGTGTGTGTGTGTGTGTGCACAGACAAGTACAGATGAGAAAGAAATATTATTCCTGGGGGTTTGTCTGTTTACTAGACTAGGGAGAATAAGGGAAAAGATAACTTTCTCAAGTACAAACCAGGCGAGTTTACGTGGCTTCATATTTTCTTCTCTTATAGTCCCTCTGCTTTATTACCACCCTCAAGAAAACTACTAGAACCATAAGGACCACAGTATACATTAAAACACAAAGGGAGAGAGCAAGAATTCAAACTACTCAGAATAATTGGAAGAGAAAGTAGAAGCAAAGACAGAGTGGATTTTTAGTTGGAAATTTAGTCCTGCCAAATATTCATATAGATGTAAGTGCTTGCCAGAAACCATTAAGGAAACAAAGTACAATTGTTCTTAGTAACTATATAGTTTCCTGGTATGCACCAATTCTTAACAAGAAGTAAAACTAAGAATATCAGACATCAGAAATGAATGAGGACCTAGAAGTATCAATAAAATTAAATTAATAAAGAGGCTTTTGTAGTAGGATCTTATGATTTTCTGAATTTCCTGTTTCTGTTGTTATGTCTTCATTTTCATTTCTGATTTTGTTAATTTGGATACTGTCTCTGTGCCCTCTGGTTAGTCTGGCTAAGGGTTTATATATCTTGTTGATTTTCTCGAAGAACCAGCTTCTGGCTCTGTTGATTCTTTGTATAGTTCTTTTTTATTCTACTTGGTTGATTTCAGCCCCAAGTTTGATTATTTCCAGCAATCTACTCCTCTTTAGTATATTTGCCTCTTTTTGTTCTAGATCTTTCAGATGTGCTGTTAAGCTACCTACCGTATGTTCTCTCCAGTTTCTTTTTGGGTGCACTCAAAGCTATGAGTTTTCCTCTTAGCACTACTTTCACTGTGTCCCATAAATGGATTTTTTAAACAGATACAAGATAACAAAGTTAAATGAGGATCAGGTAAACCAATAAACAGTCCCATAATCTATAATGAAATAGAAGCAATCATTAAAAGTCTCCGAACGAAAAAAGCCCAGGCACAGACTGTTATAGTGCAGAATTCTATCAGTACCCAGTTGCAGGATGGCGCCACAAACTTCTCCAATTCTTAACCCAGAACGGCTCCTGTCAAAAGGAAATACAGGGAAAAGGTGTAGAGCAGAGACTGAAGGAAAGGCCATCCAGAGACTTCATACCTGGGGATACATCCCATAGACACACACTAAACTATTGTGGATGCCAAGAAGTGCTTTCTTACTGGAGCCTGTTATAGCTGTCTCATGAGAGGCTCTGCAAGAGCCTAAAAATACAGAGGCAGATGTTCACAGCCAACCATTGGACTAAGAATGGGGACCTCAATAAAGGAGTTAGAGAAAGGTCTGAAGGAGCTAAAGGGGTTTATAACCCCATATTATGAACAACAAAATTAACCAACTAGGCCCTCCACAGCTCCCAGGGACTAATACACCAACTGAAGATTACATACACATAGAGGAACCCATGGCTCCAGCTGCATATGTAGCAGAGGATGGCATTGTCTGATATCAATAGGAAAAGAGGTCCTTTGTCCTGAGAAAGGTTGATTCACAAGAGTAGGGGAATGCCAGGGCACTGAGGTGGGAGTGGGTAGGAGGGAAGGAGAGCACCCCTCATAGAAGCAGGGGAAGTGAATAGGATAGGGGTTTTCTCAAGGGTAAACTAGGAACCGGATAACATTTTAAATGTGAATACATAAAATATCCATGAAAAATGAAGAGGATAATCATGCTTGCTGCACTCTGTTGCTGTAAGACTTAATTAAAATAATGCTTTTGAAACATCAAGCACAGTAGCTTCCATATACTAAATATTCTTCAAATGAAAATGCTGAAATGCAGGCACTCAATAAGAAAGTGTTTGAGAGAATCTGAGGAGTGAAAAGAAAGAAGGTACCCCATGTGAAGATAAGGTGTGTCATTAAATAGGGATGGAAGTTTTAGTGACAATGATGTTTTTGACAGAACTAGACTACTTTATTTTAAAAAGACCTTTATTTTTAAATTTTTTAATTACTTACATTTCTCTCTCTCTCTCTCTCTCTCTCTCTCTCTCTCTCTCTCTCTCTCTCTCTCTCTGTGTGTGTGTGTGTGTGTGTGTTTGTTTGTGTTTGTGTGTGTGTGTGTGTGTGTGTGTGTGTGTTTAAGTGAGGTTATTTGCACATAGAGTGGAACAAGGCCAGTGCTTTATATCGCCACTGGGCGTGGGCACTGGAAACTAAACTCTTGATTCTCTTCAGGAACAATCCATGTTTTTCACCACCAATCCATCTATCTAGCCCCCTAGAATGTTTTCGTGGAAAAATTTGATTTTTAAAAGATGTTGGGTGAGCTGTTATCACAGTAAGAGAACAATAGTAAGACTCAGACATTAAGGGGGTGTTGAAGAATTCAGGAAAATCTTGTCATAATAATATCAGGATAAATCAGTTCAGTACATATTGATGTGATTATTTATAGACTTGATGTACAGGTAGCATGCGTTGCTAAAGAGTCCTAGAAATACATTTGCGTAATCAACAACTCACCAGTTTCTCTTGGACTAATCAAGGTGATCAAGATATACCTTTAGATTAAATTTGTAGCTAAAGAAACCTGTGCCCTAATTAACTATATTGTTTTCTCAGTGAAGGAAAAGATTTACCTGGGATGTCTCATTCAAGAAGAGCAGCACTGACTAATAAGACTCCATGGAAAGTTTGAGAACAAGAAGCATACAATAGCCAGATAATATTTTGAAAGCTAAGTTGGATAAACTTGGAAGGATGTACCAGACAGTAATTAAAACCAGCGAGCAAAATTAGTAAGCAATAGATTTTTAGAATTTGGAAAAATATTTTGACTTTTTTTTTCTGAAAATTTCATAGATTGATAAAATGCATGGTGAATTGAAGATGTTGGTCTTTTATGAATATAAGTCTAAGTAATTTATGAAATATATCTGTTTATTCTGGCTAGGGAACACAAATTTGATGATGATAATAATAATGATGGATGGTGGTGGTAATATGAAATTAAATTTCCCAATGTAGCCAAGATTGGTTTTGAACTTTTGATTCTATCTCAACGTCCGGAGCTGCAGATGTTAACAGGCATGAGCCAACACACTGAGCTGCCACAAATCTAATTTTGATGTGTGTGTGTGTGTGTGTGTGTGTGTGTACTAAATTAACTACAAATTTTAAGTTTAAAAAATTACAAGTGATGCTCATGTACACAAATGATGTTTCAAGACTTATCAGATACTTGGAAATTCTTATCCACCCTGTTTCAGTCATAGCTTTCTCTCAAAGGTAACAACTATAATGGTTAGTAAAATTGTCTTGCTTGTGATTATTAATTATGTATCTACAAAATAATGCTATTTTGATAGTTTTAGTACTTTGGAGGAATGGACTCAGTCCTCCAGTACCTGCTGTGATAGCTCATCACCATGACTTGTAAAGTCTTCAGTCTTATGTACAGTTGCAGCTCGCTTTTTATAGCTGCTATTTGTTTTCTAACAACTCTCTGAATTATTTAGCTAATATTATATGCCTAGAAATGTAACCATTTAATTTATCTTTTCCTTATGAGGCTAGTAATTCTGTGTCAGTTTCAGTTCATATGCTTTATTTGTGATCTGTTTGTCTCTCCTACCCAACTATTACCCACCTCTATTCTTCCCTGGTCATTGTTCACACTATTTGTGTAGTGATAGAAGCTGAGAGTTGTTATGTAGACTAAGGGGCATACATGCAATGCTAATTAGCAAGCAGAGACTATGGTGCCATGTGTCAATTAGACTATATACCATGAATGTTCTTTCTTCCACACTGAATACTTGAAAAACTAAGGTGACATGACATGTAGACAAGAAGGAATTTCCTGTAGAGCAGTTTTGATGGAAGTATAAAAGGAGGCAGCATATATATTTATTTCTTTATTTTTCTCTCCTCTGACATAGTGCTTAAAGATGAAGGCATTCCATGTGGCCTCTTTTAAAAAGACACTGCCTGCAACCAGCCAATCAGTTGCTGAAAAATTCTGAATACATTCAGTTTAGGAATGTATTTCCTCTCCCATCTTTTCTATCTCACATCATTTAAGGCATATTTTATATATTTCACATCACTTCTTTTTCACACTTCTGTTTCCTTGTTATTACATGTCCCTACTTTCACAACCCAATAAAGCCTGAACTCACTAGTTTTACTTCAGGCTCTATTTCTATGCAATCTGGTTTGCAACAGTTGAAATAGGCTAATATTATTAAACTTCTTATTTATGGGATTCATATGTATAAAGAATTTCATAAGAACATGTACCTAAGAAAATAGAATTGCTACATTAGAATTGTATATGCACAAATTTACTAAGCAAGGCCCTCATGTTTTCCAGCATGACCTTTCAATCTATCTACTTGTGATAGTTTATACATGCTTGGCCCAGGAAGTGGCACTAGTACCAATAGGTGTAGCTTTGTTGGAGTTTATGAGTCACTGTGGGCATGGGTTTTAGTTCCCTCCTTCTAACTGCCTGGAAGCCAATCTTCTGCTAACTGTTTTCGGAACAAGAGGTAAAACTCTTAGCTCCTCTAGCTCCATGTCTGCCTGGATGTTGTCAAGATCTTGCTTTGATGATAGTGGACTAAACCTCTGAACTTGTAAGACAGCCTCAATTTAATGTCATCCTTGTAAGAGTTGCATTGATTATGCTTTCCGTTCACAGCAGTAAAAGCCTTAACCATGACTCTTATCTATCTGTCTATCTATCTATCTATCTATCTATCTATCTATCTATCTATCTATCTATCTATCTATCTATCTATCATCTATATATCTATGCATCTGTTTTTACAGTGCATACCTTCATGCCCATAACCTCTTCTCACCCTAGTGGATATTTTTATTAATAACGTAATTTTTTATTTATTGTTCTCTCATGTATTACATCCTGACATTCTTCTCCCAGGCCCTCCTCCACCCCGACTCTCCCATGTCCACTTCTCCACCATTTCTCCTTAAAAATAGACAGGTCTCCATGAATATCAACCAATCATGGCATATCAAGTTATAATAAGAGTAGGTCCCTCTTCTCTTATTAAAGCTAGATGAAGCAGCCCAGTATGAAAACAATGGGTCACAAAAACAGGCAAAAGAGTCAAAGACAGCCCTTGTTCCTACTGTTTATTAGGAGTTCCCCAAGAACACCAAGCTATACAACTGTAACATATATGCAGAGTCTAAGCCAAGACCCATGCATGTTCCCTAGTTGTCAGTTCAGTCTCTATGAGCCCCTATGTGTCTAAATTAGTTGATTCTGTGGGTTTTCTTGTAGTGTTGTTGACCTCTCTGGCTCCTACAATTCCTCCTCCCCTCTTCCTCAGGATTTACTGCACTCTCCCTAATCTTTGGCTGTGGGTCTCTGCATCTGTTTGCATCAGTTGCTAGATGAAGCCTCTGTGATAATTATACCACACTGATTGTCATAGTGGCTGTATTAGTTTGCACTCTTACCCACATTGGAGTAGTTTTTCTTGCTCCACATCCTCATCAGCATGAGTTGTCACTTGTGTTTTTGATGTTAGTCATTCTTTCACATGCTAGATATAAACTTAGAGTTGTCGTCACTTACATTTCCCTGATGGCTATGGATGTAGAACATTTAAGTGCTTGTCAGTCATTTGAGAGTACTTTGTTAAGAAATCTGTTTAGATCTGTACTCCATTTTTAAATTTGGTTATATGGTTTGTTGGTGTCCAGTTTCTTGTGTTCTTTATATATGTTGGATACTCTCCCAGTGTCAAATGTAGAGTTGGTGAAAAGAATTTCCAATTTTGTCTCATTGAGGAAGTGCTATGCCTTTTTGAAGCTTCTGAGTTTCATGAGGTTCCATTTATTGTCAGTCTTAGTTGCTGCAATATTAGCATTCTCTCCAGGATGTTGTCTCCTGCCAATATATTCAAGGCTATTTTCCACTTTTTCTGCTATCAGGTTCAGTGTATCTAGCTTTATATTGAAGTCTTTGATCCACTTGGACTTGAGCTTTGTGCAAGGTGATAGATATGGATATATTTGCATTGTTCTACATGCCACCATCCAGTTAGAATGGCATCATTTGTTGAAGATGCTTTCTTTCTTTCTTTTTTCCCACTGTATAAGTTTGGCTTCTTTTTCAAAAATCAGGTGTTCACAGATGGATGCTTTACATATAGGTCTCTGATTTCATTCCATTGACCAACCTGTGTATTTTTATGTCAATACAATGCGGTTTTATTACTGTTACTTTGTAATACACCAAGAAATCAGAGATAGTGATACTTCCCGACATTCTTTTATTTTACAAGATTGTTTTCGTTATCCTGGATTTTTTGTTTTTCTGTGTGAAGTTGAATATTATTCTTCAATGTATGTCAGGAATTTTTGTTACATTTAATGGGAATGTATCTATTCTATATATTGCTCTTGACAGGATGACCACTTTTACTATGTTAATCCTACTCATTCATGCCATGAAAATTTTTCCCATCTTCTGATATCTTCTCCAATTTCTTTTTTAAGGGCTTGAAATTCTCATCATACAGATCTTTCACTCTCATGGTTAGAATTACACCACAATATTTTCTATTATTGGTTGCTATTGTGAAGGTTGTTGTTTCCCTGATTTCTTTTTCTCAGTCCATTTATCACTTGTTAAAAGGAGGGATACTGATCTCTTTGTGTTATTCTTGTATCCAGCTATTTCGTTAAAGATTTAATCAGCTATAGGAATTTCCTGGTTGAATTTTTGTGGTTGCTAATACATACAACTATGTCATCTGGAAATAGCAATATTTTGACTTCTGTTGTTGTAATATTTCAACATATGCATACATCAAGTAATGTTTCAGTCGGGTCAAACATAAATAATGAATATTTATCTTTACTTTTCTTACAGGTAAATACTAATGTAAATTCATAAAAAAATATAACATGGCAGATTAAAATAGTCATTCAAACAAATACTTGTCCAGTTTCAAACTCTGTAGGTTTCAATTAATGTCAGTAGATTTACTATGAAGCCATACAGCTTTGCTTCGGGTTTTACAATTACACTTATATGCACAGTATCAGTTCTATATGGCAAAATGTTCAAAAATGTTTTGTAGCTTATTCAAATGTATAACTAATTTGTAGCCACCCTATAGTGCATTAGTATCACAGAGCTTATTGCTCCTACCTAACTGTTAGTGATTCTATAAATAAAAATACAGGTAGTTTATAGAATTTATCTGTTTTTGTGACTAAGGAATGGCAATACGCATGATGAGCATGTCGATGATGACGATGATGATGATGATGATGCTGGCAAATACAACTACTACTGACTGCTACTGTTACTGCTACTGCTACTGCTGCTACTACTATTGCTATTAGAGGTGAACTTTCTCAGTGTAGCTGAGATTATCTTTAAAGTTGTGATTCTCCTGTCTCAACCTCTAGAATTGCAAGTATTGTGGGCATAAGCCAACACACTATGCTGGTAACTGTTTACTCAGTAAATATTGTTCAATTTCTTCAGATCCTCACCATCACTTTATTCACCTGGTCTCTAATGATGCCTATACCACTTACACATTTGAGATATGAATTTCTTATTCAGATTCTCCATCTAAGTGAGATCATGTAGTACTTGTTCTTTAGGACTGAGCTGAGCTTATTTCTGTAGGAGGAACATTCTAAAGTTGATAAGTGCTGACTATATTTTTTAAACTGAAACTTTTATGGAAATCTTTCAAACACAGAAAAGTTGAAGAAAAATACAATGAGCATACACATGTACTTAATTATATATTCACTTATATATTTAATTATATATAAAACATATTAAAGAAGCACACATATAGCTATCTATTTATCTATACTCTTCACATTAGCTTGTTGACTCTGTCTATATTCATATTTCCACCTATGAAAGCAATAAATGAAGCTGTGTTGTTTTTATTCTTGAGTAACAAGTTGCTCTTAACATTGCTATAGCAATTCCCCAAGCATATTGTCTCTGATTTTGCAAGCCAGGCTTTCTATAGAAAGGTTTCACAAAGACATATTCTAGGTGGAGTTTTAGCTAGAGAAGATTTGCTGTCAAGCTTGGTCAGGCTATTCGTTGGATCCATGTCACTGTAGATGTGAGACTAAGTCCTTTTATTTTTAATAGTTGTTGCCTTGAGAATTGTCTAAACACCTGCTTTTGTACTTCATGTTCATCTTAGGACAAGACTGCTTGAGTTTTCAAGAATGTGTGGCTTCAGTTGGTAAGACTGCCTGTGGTGGCTAATCTTGTCAGTTTGACTAGATGCAGAATTACCTAAGACACAAGCAACTGAGCATACCTTTGAGGAATGTTTTTCCTTAATTGAAGTGGAAGACTTAAGCAGAATATGGAAAGCACCCTCTAGCAAGAGCCACAGTATTAAGAAGGTCTGAGGGAACCTGTCCTTGCTTTTACCTTCCTTGCCTTCAAATAATGTAGGCAAGTTGATAATTTTTGATGCTGGATATTAAACTGCTGCTACTATTATTTGCTGACATCAGAATCTCCATGCCACTGTAAACTGAAGACCAGCAGCTCTCCAAGAATCCTTCAAATCATCAACAACAGACTGGGAATACATAGAGCCTTGTGAACCGAGTATCTATCATGTTCTCAGCCTCTTTATTATAAATGCAGCTGTTAGACTACCTAGCTGTATTGTGTTAGCTAATCTAATAACTTACCTTTTAGCATATATTTAATTTATTGGTTCTGTTTCTCTAGAGTACTCTATTACAGATTGTAGTGCCAAAAGTGGCTCTACAGACACAGTATTAGAAGAATGAAATTCTCTATTGATGTCAATAGCTGGAGATACAACTTAACAAAATTAGTAAATATTAAAGTCTGTTTGTAGCATGGAAAACACTGAGAATCCATGATGCAATTTATTTAAAGAACTAGGATTTGTCATGTTTAGGAAGGATATCTAATGTTTAGTATTGTGTGTCAAATTCTAGATAACATCTGAAGTACTTTGTCTAATTTTGGACTGTCACATTGGACTGAAGTATTTTATCTAATTTTTCCAAACCTGTTTTTCTAATACCAAAACTATTTGCAATTAAAACACACAAATAAGAACACCATTGTCTACTGCAGACTGTGAATTGATTTTGGACTGTTGTGAATAATAATTTCCTCCTAGTCTAAGAGGAAATTCCACCTTCCTTTATTCTTAAATATGGTAGTCGAATAGATGTGAGAACATTAACCAAGGTTGGTGCTGGTTAGTCTCAACTTTTAACTTGACAGAATCTAGAATCACTTGTCTATTTTTTTAAAATAGGATATTTTTATTTACATTTCAAATGTTATTCCCTTTCCCGGACATAAGCTCCGTATCCCATCCCCCTCCCCCTCCTTCTATAAGAGTGTTCTATCTCCCCAACCACCACCCTGCCCAAACAGCTCCTTTCCCGCCTTCCTGCCCTAACATTCCCCTACACTGGGGGATTCAGCCTTGGCAGGACCAAGGGCTTCTCTTCCCATTAGTGCCCAACAAGGCCATTGTCAGCGACATATGCAGCTGGAGCCATGGGTCTGCCTATATGTACTCTTTGGGTAGTGGTATCGTCCTTAGGAGTTCTTGTTGGTTAGTATTATATGTTCTTATGGGGTTGCAAGGATTAGTTCCCTCAATCCTTTCTCTAACTCCTCCAATGAGCATCTCATTCTCAGTTCAATGGTTTGCTGCTAGCATTCACCTCTGTATTTGTCATGCACAAGCTGAGCCTCTCAGGAGACAGCTGTATCAGGCTCCCATCAGCATGAACTTGGTTTCATCAATATTGTCTAGTTTTGGTGGCTGAATAATGTGAGCTGGATCCCAAGGTAAGGTGGGCTCTGAATGGCCATTCTTTCAGTCTCTGTTACAAACTTGGTCTACATATCTCCTGGTATGAATATTTTTATTCCCCCTTTTGAGAAGAACTGAAAAATCCACAGTTTGGTCGCCCTTCTTCTTGAGCTTCCTGTGGCTTATGGAATGTATCATAGGTAATTCAAGCTTTTGGGCTAATATCCACTTATCATTGAGTGCGTACCAAGGTTTTTTCTTTTTTTCTTTTTCTTTTTCTTTTTTTTTTTTTGTTTGGGTTATCAGGATGATATTTTCGAGTTCATTCCATCTGCCTATGAATTTCATAAAGTCATTGTTTTTGATAGCTGAGTAATATTCCATTGTGTAAATGTACCACATTTTCTGTATCCATTCCTCTGTTGAAGGGCATCTGGGTTCTTTCAGCTTCTGGCTATTATAAATAAGGCTGCTATGAACATAGTGCAGCAAGTGTCTTTGTTGGAGGTTGGAGCATCATTAGGGTATATGCCCACAAGTGATATACCTGCACACTCAGTTTGTACAATATCCAATTTTCTGAGGAACCTCAAGAAGTATTTCCACACTGTTTTTACCTGCTTGCAATCCCACCAACAGTAGAGGAAGTTCTTTTCTCCTCATCCTCAACATCATCGGTTTCACCTGAGTTTTGACCTTTAGCCATTCTGACTGGTATAGCATGGAATCCCAGGTTTGTTTGATTTGCATTTCCCTGGTGACTAAGTATGTTGAACATTTCTTTAGGAACTTATCAGCCATTCAAAATTCCTCAGCTGAGCATTATTTGTTTAATTTTGTACCCCATTTTTAAATAGGGTTATTTGGCTCTCTGGAGTCTAACTTCTTAGGTTCGTTGTATATATTGGAGATTAGCCTTCTATTGGATGTAGGATTGGTATAGATTTTTTTCTAGATCTGTTGGTTATTGTTTTGTCCTATTGAGAGTGTCCTTTGTCTTAAAGAAGCTTTGCAATTTTATGAGGTCCCATTGTTGATTCTTGACCTTAGAGCATAATCCATTGGTGTTCTATTTAGGAAAATTTCCCCAGTGCCCATGTGTTCAAGGCTCTTCCCCACCTTTTCTTCTATTACTTTGAGTGTATCTGCTTTTATGTGGAGGTCCTTGATCCACTAGGACTTAAGCTGTGTACCTAGCAATAAGAACACATTGATTTGCATTCTTCTTCATACTGACCTCCAGTTGAACTAGCACCATTTGTTGAAAATGATATCTTTTTTCTAGTGGGTGGTTTTAGCTCCTTTGTCAAAGACAAAATGACCATAAATGTGTATGCTCATTTCTTGGTCTTCAATTTTATTTCATTGATCTACTTGCCTATCTCTGTAACAATACCAGAGAGTGTTTATCACTATTATTCTGTAATACATCATGAGGTCAGGGATGATGATTCCCTCAAAAGTTCTTTTATTGTTGAAGATCGTTTTAGCTGTTGGGTTTTTGTTATTACAAATAAATTTTCAGATTCCTATTGGTAACTCTATGAAGAATTGAGTTGGAATTTTGATGGGGATTGCATTGAATCTGTAGATTGCTTTTGGCAAAATGGCCATTCTTTACTATATTAATCCTGCCAATCTATGAGCATGGGAGATCTTTCCATCTTCTGAGATCTCCAATTTCTTTCTTCAGAGACTTGATGTTCTTGTAATACAGATCTTTCACTTGCTTGGTTAGAGACACACCAAAGTATTTTATGTTATTTGTAATTGTTGTGAAGGGTGTCATTTTTCTAATTTCTTTCTCAGCCTGCTCATTCTTCGAGTAGAGGAAAGCTACTGATTTGTTTGAGTAAAGTTTATACCCAGCAACTTTGCTAAGGTTGTTTATCAGGCTTAATAGTTCTCTGGTGGAACTTTTGGGGTCACTTAAGTATCATATCATCTGCACATACTGATATTTTGACTTCTTCTTTTCCAATTCATATACCTCTGACCTCCTTTCATTGTCTGATTGCTCTGGCTAGGACTTTGAGTCCTATATTGAATAAAAAGGTAAAGAGTGGCCAGCCTTGTCTAGTGCCTGATTTTACTGGGGTAGCTTCAAGTTTCTCTCCATTTGGTTTCATATTGGCAACTGTTTTGCTGTATATGGCTTTTACTCCATTTAGGTATGTGCCTTAAATTTATGATCTTTCCAAGACTTTTACCATAAAGCGGTGTTCAATCTTATCAAATGCTTTCTCAGCATCTAATGGGATAATTATGTTTTTCTCTTTGATTTTGTTGACATAGTAGATGACATTAATGGATTTCCCTATATTGAACCATTCCTGCATCCCTGGGATGAAGCCTATTTGATCATGATAAAGATCGTTTTTATGTGTTCTTGGAATCAGTTTGTGAGAATTTTATTGAGTATTTTTTCATCGATATTCATAAGGGAAATTGGTCTGAATTTTTCTATCTTTGTTCGGTATTTCTGTGGTTAAGATATAAGCATAATTTCAGCTTCATAGGAGGAATTGGGTAGTGTTACTTTTGTTATTATTTTATGGAAAAGTTGGCTGTTATTGGTATGAGGTCTTCTATGAAGTTCTGGTAGAATTTTGCACTAAGCCTATCTTGTCCTGGTTTTTTTTGGGGGGAAGACTTTTAATGACTGCTTCTATTTCTTTAGGAATTATGGGGTTGTTTAAATGGTTTATCTGTTCTGATTTAGCTTTGATACCTGGTATCTATCTAGAAAGTTGTCCATTTCCTCCAGAATTTCCAGTTTTGTTGAATATAGGCTTTTGTGGTAGGATCTGATAATTTTTTAATTTCTTCAGATCCCGTTGCTATGACTGTCTCCTTTTTCATTTCTTATTTTGTTAATTTGGACTCACTGTCTGTGACTTCTGGTTAGCCTGGCTAAGGGTTTATATATCTTTTGTTTCTCAAAAAAAAAAAAAAAAAAAAAAAACAGCTCCTGGTTCTGTTGATTCTTTGTATAGTCCTTTTTGTTTCTACTTTGTTGATTCCAGTCCTGAGTTTGATTAATTCCTGCCTTCTACTCCTCTTGGGTGTATTTGCTTCTTTTTGTTCTAGAGCTTTTAGGTGTGCTGTCAAGCTGCTACTGTATGCTCTCTCCTGTTTCCTTTTGGAGGCACTCAGAGCTATGAGTTTTCCTCTTTGCACTTCTTTCATTGTGTCCCATAAGTTTGGGTATGTTTGCCTTTATTTTCATTAAATTCTAAAAAGTCTTTAATTTTTTTCTTTATTTCTTCCCTGACCACGTTATTATTGAGTAGAGCATTGTTCAACTTCCATGTGTATATGGACTTTCTGTCGTTTTTGTTGATATTAAAGTTGATATTGATATCCATTCCGATATGATGGAATGCAGGAATTATTTCAATCCACTTGTATCTCTTGAGTCCTGTTTTGTGACTGATTATATGGTCAATTTTGGAAAAGGTATCATGAAGTGCTGCAAAGAAGTATACTCTTTTTGTTTTAGAATGAATTGTTCTATAAATATCTGTTAAATCCATTTGGTTCATAACTTCTGTTAGTTTCTCTGTGTCTCTGTTTAGTTTCTGTTTCCATGATCTGTCCATTGATGAGAGTGGGATGTTGAAATCTCCCACTTTTATTGTGTGAGGTACGTGTGTGCTTTGATCTTTAGTAAGGTTTCTTTTATAAATATAGGTGCCCTTTGCATGTGGAGCATTGATATTCAGGATTGAGAGTGTATCTTGGTTAATTTTTTCCTTTGATGCATATGAAGTGTCCTTCCTAATATTTTCTGATAACTTTTGGTTGAAAGTCGATTTTTTTTGATATTAGAACAGCTTCTCCTGCTTGTTTCTTGGGATCATTGGCTTACACGATTGTTTCCAGCCTTTTACTCTGAGGTAGTGTCTGTCTTTTTCACTGAAGTGTGTTTCCTATACGCAGAAAAAATTCTGGGTCTGCTTTATGTGTCCAGTTGGTTAGTCTATGTCTTTTTATTGGGGAATTGAGTCATTGATGTTAAGAGATATAAGAAATAGTGATTGTTGCTTCCTGTTATTTTTGTCATTAGAAGTAGAATTATGTTTGTGTGTCTCTCTTCTTTTGGTTTCATTGCAAGGAGATTACTTTCCTGCTTTTTCTAGGGTGTAGTTTCCTACATTCTGTTGGAGTTTTCTATTATTCTTTGTAGGGCTGTATTTGTGGAGAGATATTCTATAAATTTGACTTTTGTCATGGAGTATCTTGGTTTTTCCATCCATGTTAATTGAGAGTTTTGCTGGGTATAATAGCTTGGACTGGCATTTATGTTTTCTTAGGGTCTGTATGGCATCTACTCAGGATCTTCTGGCTTTCATAATCTCTGGTGAGAAGTCTGGTATAATTCTGATAGGTCTGCCTTTATATGTTACTTTACTTTTTCTCTTATTGCTTTTAATATTCTTTATTTGCTTTGTGCTTTTAGTGTTTTGACTATTATTTGATGGGAGGAATTATTTTTCTGATCCAATCTATTTGGAGTTCTGCAGGTTTCTTTTATGTTTATGGGCATCTCTTTCTTTAGGTTTGGGAAGATTTTTTTTTTCTATAAATTTGTTGAAGGTATTACTGGCCCTTTAATTTGGGAGTCTTCACTCTCCTCTATACCTATTATCCTCAGGTTTGATCTTCTCATTTTGTCCTGGATTTCCTGGATGTTTTGGGTTAGAAGCTTTTTGCATTTTATATTACTTTTGATGGCTCTGTCAGTGTTTTCTGTGGTTTCTTCTGCCCCTGAGGGTCTCTCTTCAACCTCTTGTATTCTGTTTTTGATGCTTGCACCTATGACTCCTGATTTCTTTTCTAGGTTTTTTATCTTCAGGGTTGTCTCCCTTTGTGATTTCTTTGTTATTTCTATTTCCATTTTTAAATCCTGAATGGCCTTGTTCAATTCCATCACCTCTTTCTTTCTTTCTTTCTTTCTTTCTTTCTTTCTTTCTTTCTTTCTCTTTTTTTCTTTCTTTTTTCTGTAATTCTTTAAGGGATTTTTCTGTGTACTCTTTAGGGACTTCTAATTGTTTACCTGTGTTGTTCTGTATTTCTTTAAGGGATTTATTTTAGTCCTTCTTAAAGTCGTCTATCATCATCATGAGATGTGATTTTAAATCCAAATCTTGTGTTTTTAGTCCGTTTGGATATCCAGTATTTGCTTTGGAGGGATAAATAGTCACTGATGATGCTAAGTATTCTTGGTTTCTGTTGTTTATTTTCTTGTGCTTGCCTTTTACTATCATGTTGTTTCTGCTTGTCTTAGGATTTTATTGCTGTGAACAGACACTGACCAATGCAAGTTTTATAAGGACAATATTTAATTGGAACTGGCTTACAGGTTCAGAGGTTCAGTCTATTATCATCAAGGTGGGAACATGGCAGCATTCAGGCAGGCATAGTGAAGGAGGAGCTGAGTTCTACATCTTCACAAGAAGGAAGCCAGGAATAGACTAAGCATCCTCAGGCAGCTAGAAGGAGAGTCTCCAAGCCCACCCCTCACAGTGACACACATCTTCCAACAAGACCACACCTTCTAATACTGCCACTCCCTGGACCAATCATATGCAAACCATCACACTGGTATTAGCTTGTCTTGGTGCCTCTGACAGTGGCTTGACCCTTCTGTAAGCCTGTCTGTGACAACTCTTGTAGACCTGTTTTCTTTCAGCCAGATCTTGGAACAGAGAGCTGGGTCAGCTCTGGGTGCAGTCAGAAACTAGAAGGGTCCTGGCCAAGACTGCTCTTGCATTTGTGTGTCCTGAAGCTCCAGTGTGCTTGGAGCAGAATAGTTGTTCTTACCTCTGCTCTCAGGTGTGTTAGCACTCCTGGTGACTGGCTTTCAGCTCTGGAATTAGGCAGAAACTGGAAGGGTCCTGTGCCTGACTGCTCCCAGGTTCCTGAGCCCACAGGGCACAGAAGGAAGTAGCTAGGCAGGTTCCTTTAAGGCCAGGAATGCGAGCAGAAGTAGTTGTCTCCTCCGAGCTCTCAGGATTGCCCACACTTCTAAGAGTCCAGCTCTTTCCCCTCACAGGATTTGAGTACAGAGATCTGTGGACAGGTTCAGCTCTGGGCACAGGTAGAAATCGGAAGCTAGAATCACTTATGGAGGGTGTCTAATGAACAATTATTTAAAATAGACTGTGTGGGCAAAGCCTGTGGAAATGAGTGCCTTGACTGGTATTCGAATACCCTTCTATTTTAGGTAGTACCATTCCCTCAGGCCTAGACAGAGAGACCTAAACAATGCAAGAGAAGGGAAAGCTAGCTACGAGCAAGCAATCACGCAAGCAAGCATGCAAGTAAGCATTCATCTTTCTCTGCTCTTTATTGTGGATGTGATGTGAGCAGCTGCCTCAACCTCCTGACTCCATTACCTCCCTGCATGATGGACTATAATCTGACACTGTGAGTGGAAATGAATTGTTCTCACATAAATTACCTTTTGTAAGGGCATTTTATAACATTAACTGAAACGAAACTAGAGCAAGCACCCTTGAGCAATTATATTTTTATACTAGGAATTACTATTGCTCAAATCTCTTTTTGTTCTGTTCAGGTTTTATTTTCATAGATTTTTAGGCTATATATTGCAGGAATATATGCATTTGAAGAGTTACACAATTTGTTGGTATGCATTTTTATACTAGTCTCATAACTATTTATTTGTGTGGCATCAGAAATGTTTCTTTATCAAGACAGGATCTTCTTCAGCAGCCCAGACTGGGTAGAATTCACTACATAACTGAGGCTGACCTTGAACTCATGAAAATCCTCTTTTTTTCAGCATCTCAGATGCTACCATTACAGGTGTGATAAACTATACTCTTTTCTTTCCTCTAACTCATCAAGGTTTTTCAAGAACGCAATTGTTAGTTTTGTTTACCAATTGCATTTAGTTTTATTTGTTTATTATTATTCTGTATTACTTCTCCCAGCTAGGACATAGTTCTTTTTTTCTAGTATAAATTGAGTTTTGCTTATATTTTTCTTAAATAACACCTATTTATTGCTATAAATCTAGTGGACTATTTCTTTTTTGATTCATCTTATGGTGCATTTTGATTTCTTCCTTGATATATTTGTGTTCACATACTTGTCAATTTTACAATTTTATTTTTATTGTTGATTTTTAGTTTTACAACATTACATTTGAAAAATATGTATTTGAAATGATTTCAGCCTTTTGAAATTTCTGAGTTCTTTTGCACGAATCACAATGTATTCTATTATGTAGAATATTTGTTATGCAGTAAAGAAGAATGTATTTTCTGATGTTATTGGATGCAATATTCTTTAAATGGCTGTTACAGCCATTTGGCCTACTTACTAGTGGATATTTTTGTGGTTATTCTGAGACTTACTTAAGGGATTTAACAGTTATAACAGTTTATTTTACTCTGATAACTTCCATTATACAAATTTATTTTACTTAGACTTCCTCCTATTTAATGCTATTGATATCATATTTTTCATTTTCTTATATTGTATATTCATTATGAAACTGTTTAGTGATATTTAAAAACATTCTTTTGTTCCTTAACTTCTATACTGGAGGCATAAGTATTTTATTCACTAGGTCTAGCAAGATGACTCAGAGGGCTAATAGGGCTTTCTTTATTTGCAAAGGACAATGATTAGGTTTCTAGTACCCATATTGAGCAACTCACAACTTCCTATAACTCAAGCTCCAGAAAATTGTGCATTCTCTTCTTGCCTCCTCATATACTTATACCTGTGTGTGTGTGTGTGTGTGTGTGTGTTTGCATGCATGTGTACAAATATACATTAATAAAATGGAAAATTTGGAAAGTATGTCATGTACCACCATGACAGCAATAGATTAGCAGGTTTCAATAGATATTTACTAATTTTTATGTTATATTTTGTTGCTCATCATTAATGCAATGCATGTCTGGAGAAGATAACTTAAACTGCTTACCACCGTTGGAGATAGTAGATAATATTTTTTTTTATTTTTTGATAATACATTTACATTATTTTAGAGTTCTGTAGAGTATTTTGCTTTGTAAATATGTCATGAATAATATACTCAATATACTGTTCAATAGTTAATTTAATTTTTAAAACTTCAAATCATCTTGTTATAGCGAATCTTTTATATTTTTCTCATGGTAAATATGCAAGACTTTCTCGTAATTATTAATCTATAAAGTCTGTATAATCTAATATTTAGCAGAATATAGTAAACAGCTTATCTAAGTTTGTGAACTAATTTTCACTCATAGGGGATGTCAACTTACACTTCCAGAAGCAGTATAAAAGAGTTTGATAGCTTTGTATATGGTTTTATTTTTAAATTCCTTCAGTATATGCATACTGTGTATACAGTATATTTTTATAATCTAGACTGGCTTCAAACCTATAAAACTATTCCTCTCCATACTCTTGAGTACTGATATTATGTCCATGAGCAACAATGCAGAGCTAGAATGCTTTACAGGAAATCTCAAAATGAACTTCGACATCTGTGAATGCTGATACCATTTATTTTATAAACTTTAATAATGCTTCACATATATCATTCACATATATTACATCATTTGACCCAAAAGAGCTCCTACAAGATATAGGTATGATTGTTTTATCGATGCTATATGACAGATTTAAGTGTCTGAATTGAGGAGGGAGTAGTGGTGGAAATTTGTGTAGAGCAGTGTAAAAAACTACAGGAGTTTTTCACCGATCTTGTTAACTTGACACAAATGTGGACTTACTTGAGATTGAAGGACTTCACGTGAGGAATTGCTTACATCAAATTGACTTGTTGCCATGTCTATGGGGTGTTTTTTTGATACCTGATTGGTGTAGGAGGGCCCAGTCTTCTGAGCATGGTACCAGGAACTGGGCTGTATAAAAAGGTAATTGAACAAAGGCATGGGATCAATAATCTTCCATGCTTAGACTTTCAAGTCCCTGTCTTGGCTTCCTTCCATGATGGACTGTAACCTAGAAGCCAAATAAACCATTTCCTTCCCAAGGTTTTTGTTTGCTTGTTTGTTTTGTTTTGTTTTGATTTTTTTCATCTTGTTTTTTGGTCAATTGTTTTATTACAGCAATAGAAAAGCTAAGTAGAACAGAGTTTAATATGCAATGCATATTAAAAATAAAACAAAGAATAATATTTGCATTTACTTGTAGAAAGATGATGATGGGAGCCATGTGTGAGGCTTAGCCTATCTAAGGGAAGGGAAATAGACCATGAAGAATATTATAACTTTGGAGTTTGTTAACATTCAAAAGCTACATAGAAAAGAAATATAGAACAGGAAAAAAACTAGAGTGAATGTAAACACTTGTATGAGGAAAACCAGGACCGTGTAGTTTCATGGTGGCCAAGAAAGGGGAACTCTCCAGTAAGAGAAAAAATGTGGGTGTCAGCTGCAACAGGAAGGCAGAATACTAAGAGAGCTGAGTAGAATTTATAGAATTTCATGATTAAAAAATCATTGGTAACATCGTTAAAAGAAACTTTAGAAGAGTGGTGGCAGAAACTAGATTGTAAAAGAATTAGGAATGATTGAGGGGTAGCAAACAATAGATTTTTCTTTCATATAGTTTGGCAGTAAAGGGAAGAGAAATAGAGGAAGTTTTTTGTGTGTTTTATGGAAATGAAGGCAGACTGTGAGAGATGTTGTATTGTAATTAATTTTTCTTTTGTGTGAATAGAATTTGAACATGTTTTTATATCTTAGTGGAAGATACTAATGCCATGATAAAGATTAAATATACAAGAGTGGCAAAGGAGATGGTGATTAAAATAGTGTTGGAAGGGTTCCTGTATTCAGTGTGAAGGACCATTTTTTTGATGTTGTTATTTTTTTTGTTTTTGTTTTGTTTTGTTTTGTTTTGTTTTTATGATGTGGACCTCAGACTCTCACGCAATGTTGTAGTCATCATGGAAGGACCAGTTTTTAAGTTCTGGTTTTGATGTTCTGTGAACAGGTGTTGATAGATATATAATTTATAATTTTCTGACTCAAATTTCTTTTCTCCATATAGTCAGAATAGTGATATTCCAGGTATACACATTGAAAATAGTTGTAAAATCAAATGAGTAATTTCTTATGATGTGAATAGTCAATCTGTCTACTCTCCACTCTGCTAACATATCATCTGTGAAATTAGTGTGGCAATTCTTCAGTAATACACACGTGCACAGATTTGCGCATACACGCATACACACACATTCAGTTTCAGAAAAGCAGCAAATTACTGAACCAGGTTCAGGAATTTTCAGAACATTGGCTCCATCTAACTATAGAGATCACACATTCATGAAGTTTATTGTTGATAGCATTGGCCTTGTCACTACTCTAGCTAACTATAGTTCATATGAATTAATTACTACAATAGTTGCACTGAGTTTCGAGATAAACTCAGAGTTTTACCCTTCCACACTGTCTTCCAGAGCGCTAATATAACTCCTCCCTCTTTCTCCATTGTCCCTTGAACAGTGAGTGATGCAAATGTCTATTTCAGGGTAGACACCACAAATATGACTTTTTCGCTGCATCTTGAGAAGCCATGAGTTTTCAATCACCGCTATTTAGTTTAAGTAGAAGCTTCTCTGATTAAGGGTGGTTTTTCTCATTTGTCTGTGGAACTAAGCATAGGAATTTAGAAGGCATTGTGTTGTTATATAGGTTTAGTTAACTGTAGGAAATATGTTTACCACATGTGCCTACTACTTTTGCAAACCAGGATTATTAGTTAGGCCTGGCCCTGAGAATAAAAGTGAGATCTTCATGTTTGTACAATAAGAACTTTACTGAGGAAGTTGTCTCACAACTCAAATTAGTGAGACTGTCCCATAAAGGACCCCATGATCTTATTTTCATCCCAGACTTCCAAACTGTGGGAAGTACTTTCAAAGACCAGTTCTTATCTATTCCTAGTTTAATTTCTACATGACAAATGTTTGAATAACAAAATGTGTGTATTTGCTTTTTCTTTGTCTGAGTAGAGTAGTGGAGTGGCTTATAGAAAATACAGACTAGATAGTGGTGAGATTAGTTAGGAGACTGCTGTACTAAATCATTCCTGAATCGATTAGAGTTTGACAAAGGATGGTAGTGGAAATGGGAAGGAAATAATTAGTGCCAAAACCTAAAGAAAAGACTTAATGGAATTTAATAACTTAGTCATTGGTAAGTTAAGTGTTCCTTAAAATCTTGAGGCTGAATGAATCAAGTAGAATGTTTTAAATAACATTTTGTTTGGGATGGAAAAGATGCCCTATTTTTTTTTAATATATAGTCATTTTTGAGAAACTGTGAGATAATTTGAGTGAAATAGCTCAGTTAAAGATTGTAAACTTGAGATGTGGATATGTGTGACTATTAAGTCTTTGTAACTTATAAAACTTACAGTACATAAAGCCTGTTATGGGCCAGAAAGAAAATATGACATGTGCAAAGAAAGAAAGAAAGAAAGAAAGAAAGAAAGAAAGAAAGAAAGAAAGAAAAAAAGAAAGGAAGGAAGGAAGAAAGGAAGAAAGAAAGAAAGGGGAAAAAGAAGGAAAGAAAGAAGGAAAGAAAGAACTAAGGATGTCTCTTGCTTTCCATAGATAGGAGACAGAATGTGAAGAACTGTTCAGGGAGAAAGGAAGGAGCTAGTACTGACAGACTCAGAATTGTACATCCAATCCAGTTTGGAATTGGTAGGAAACACTTGACAATCACACACACACATTTTCAACACTCCAAAACTCTATTACATAGGTAGCATATGAGTAAACAGTGTAATGTCAAGATATTGATGTCTCTCCATTCATCTTTAGTGACACATTTAAAAGCATTTACTAATGCCTATTACACTGTATCTTCATTTCAGAGACCGTGTGAAGAGGAAAATCTTGTCTACAGAAGAGGATTTGTTACCTAAGAGAGAATTAATAGGTTTTCTGGGGATGTAGAGTGTGATAACTACTTTTTTCATTGCTGTGACCAAGTAACAGACAAGAACCACTTTAAGAGAGAAACAGTTTATTTTAACTTATTATTTGCCAGTTCATTATGGCAAAGAAAATTGTGGGAATGGGAGAGGCTCACTGTTGTGGTGTTAGGTAGGGATGTGTGGTTGCTTGCTCACATCTCAGAGTATCAAGAAGGAGGACGAATGCTAGTGATCATCCATCTTGCTCCTTTTCCACTTTTCTTTAGCCTGCCACCTCCACCCATAGGATGCCACAACCCACACTGAGGGTGGGTCGTTCCTCCTTAGTTTATTGTCTCTAGGAATATCCTCAGAGACACACTTTAAGTGAGTCCAAATTCACTCAATGTAGGGAGCTGCGACGTGCCGCACCAAAAAGATCGCGCTGGTTTCCATCTTCCACCTTCCTGATGGTGAGCTCTCCTTGCAGTAAACAAGTCCTTATTTGGCTATGCCTGCCTGGCCTGCTAGGTTCCGCATAGTGACAGCCTATCTGCATGACCCACGTGGCACATTGGGGTTGGTTGGCATTGGGTACTTAAGCTGATGTAGGGCGTTCCCCGGGGTAGTAGAAGAAGATTGTATCAAGGTTCCTGAGTAAACTGCTTGAAGAAGATTGATCTCCTCTGGTCGTGTCTTCCTTGCTGGTCGAGGTTGGGCGCGACAACTCAAAATGGCAACGAGGATTAAAATTACATAAGGGATACTTAAAAAAAATTAGGTACAATATTTTCTGGGTACTACATCTGCTTTAACTGTATCATGATGTAGCCCAAAGTTAAAAGAATGAATACACTTTTGTTAAAAGATAGGCACTATATTTTTCTAATCGATTATGCATAGTTTTTCCATGGGAGAATTGTTTTGAAATGCTACTAAGCAATAGTAGTTGGACTTCACAGAATTCCTTACTACTTCTGATGAAGTTTTTTTAAAAAGAAGGGATCATTGATCCCATTGACATTTTTAAATTTTAGCTGGAAAACACTGTTGGTTATGACAGAATGCCAGCTCAAAACTAAAAATTTAAGTTTCCATTTATAATTTGAGCTACCTCTACTGCATAGAGAAACAAGTAAATTATATAACTCATTTTCTGTGATGAGAACAGATCAAGTGCTTTAATAATACTTTGCGAATAATAAAAAGAGCTCCTGACAATAATACATCAGCTTTCGAAGCTATATGAAGCAAAAAATTAATGCCTGCCAAAGCATTGCCAGTCTTTTATCCCAAAGCTAAAATTAACAAAGATCAACGAGCTCTCTCAAATGCCCAAAGAAGAAAGCCCCAATGTATGTTTTAATTAATGCTTGTTGTGTGTTATTAGCACAACAGATGATGGTGCACCAATTACCTCTAGAAATAAAGAAAACTTTCTTCATTAGCCTCTTTCTAAAGTGCCTAGCATTTTTATTCTCTGTGAAAGCTGACTTTCAGTGTAAGAAAATTCAACACACTGAAATATGAGAAGTAGATTGTATCTAAAGAACAAATGCCCTTTGAGAATTTATAGCAACTTTGAAAAAGCTACTGGGCAGTGAACAATAAAAGGTCTCAATTATTTTTAAGTCACCCGAGTGAATGTATTGTTAAGTTGTAAGCAAAACTGTCAGTAGTCTCTTGAGATCGCAACACAATGGACATCCACTTGAATTAATATTTTAATTTGCCTTGTGCTTATTAGAGGACATATGGCAGGCTTCCGTCTTGGCTAAGAAATGCTCTGATTTTAATATTGGTAAAATCCTTAGCAGTCATGTCATGCTGTATTTTGATGGGAGGCTAATTTTCAACACTTTGTTAACAAGGTCCCTTCAATGAGTATGAGGTTTTAAAATGAAATTTGCATATCTACCGTGTAGTGATTTGGTATTCAATCTCATTGCTTTTTGTTACCATGAAACATGATGCAGATTAGTAAAAGCATTTGGTTTTACACCTTTCCCATTTCCTCACTGATAGATATGTTTGGATAAATCTGTTATTATGCTAATTTCTTTGTGTTATCTTTGGTTGCCTGGGACCATGGAACAAAAGAATGCTCAAATTTTGGAAAATAATGAAATGATTCCCAGCTAGGCAATCACAGGAACACATTCAGCTGTGAAATTCATCTTGAATTACACAAATACTTTCATATTTGTCCAGCACCAGAATTACTGGCAGGAAGGTGAAAGCAAGATGTCCATTTAATAGCAGTATATACATTTTGCCTTTTGGAAAATCTGTGTTATCCTTATATAACTAGTATAGACCAAGAAAGACACACTGAAAAAATGAATGGTGCTTTAATTGCTTTGAAGTAGATAGGTTAGGCTTTAGGTTAGAGTCATATCTGTAAAAATATAGACAAATGGTAGAACCAGGAAACTGACAGAAGTAAATGAACCCCATGCAACTAGTCAGTGTATTAATGCTGCAGTGAATAGGAATTTGAAGATGTTAGAGAAACCTTTTGACCAGAAACCTAACTATTTTATTACAGAAGATGATTGAAGTGAAAAGGACTATGGGTAATAAAAAACAAAGAATAACAGTGAATGAGGATGATTGGATGAAGATTCCCTAAATTCAGGCTTAACCAAGAAGATGGAAATGATTAGATCTTTAGTCCACTTAAAGAAATGGAAGGAAACTAGTTTAATCTCATCTGTTCTTGAGGAGTTTGAAGATAGAATAATGTGTTTCATGGGGCCATTACTAGAAATCTCTAGTTGTACAGCTTTTGGGTTTCTTACATTGCCATCTGCTGTCCATATAGACCTACATGCTGTGGTAACTTGTTTTGACTACTTTGTTGCTATGTAGTGAGTTAAATAAAATAAGAGTACTTTCGTCCACCAAAAACAAGGATGGAAGTGTCTTATTATTATAAAATGTTGGAAGGTAATCTGAATTTCCTGGCTACTTAGGGAATTAATTCAAGAAATATTGAGTCTCATTTTACTAAACCATTTCTTCCTGGCAAAAAAAAGAAAGAAAGAAAGAAAGAAAGAAAGAAAGAAAGAAAGAAAGAAAGAAAGAAAGAAGAAATCTTTGGAATGAAAAGGTTGTAAAATGTAAAATGCTCCTAAACCGAAAACATCCAGGAAAATCAGAACACAATGAGAAGATCAAACCTAAGGATAATAGGTATAGAAAAAAGTGAAGACTCTCAACTTAAGGGGTCAGTAAATATATTCAATAAAATTATAGAAGAAAACTTCCCTAAACTACAGAAAAAGATGTCCATAAACATAAAAGAAACATACAGATCTCCAAACAAATTGGACCAGAAAAGAAATTCTTCCAGTCACCTAATAGTCAAAACACAAAATACACAAAGAAAGAATATTAAAAGTAGTAAGGGAAAAATGTCCAGTAACATATAAAGGCAGACATATCCGAGTTATACGAGACTTCTCACCAGGGACTCTGAAAGCCAGAAGATCCTGGGCAGATGTCATACCTACCCTAAGAGAACACAAATGCCAGCCCAGGTTACTATATCCTGCAAAACTCTCAATTAACATAGATGGAGAAACTAAGATATTCCATGACAAAACCAAATTTATACAATACTTTTCCACAAATCCAGCCCTACAAAGGATAATAGAAAACTCCAACGCAACAAGGGAAACTACAACGGAGAAAAAGCAAGAAAGCAATTCTCTGGCAACAAACCCAAAAGAAGAGAGCCACAGAAACGTAATTCCACCTCTAACAACACACATACCACCATAAAACCCAGACAATATTGCAGATGCAAAGAAGTGCATGCTGACAGGAGCCTGATATAGCTATCTCCTGATAGGCTCTGCCAGAGCATGACAAATACAGAGGCAAACACTAGCAGCAAACCATCGAACTGAGAACTGGATCTGATTGGAGGAGTTAGAGAAAGGATTGAAGGAGCTGAAGAGGTTTGCGACCACACAAGAGCAACAATACCAACCAACCAGAGCTCCCAGGGAGTAAACCACTACCCAAAGAGTAAACGTGGCCAGATCCATGGCTCCAGCTGCATATGTAGCAGAAGATGGCCTTGCTAGGCACCAGTGGGAGGAGAAGACCTTGGTCCTGCCAAGGCTGGACCCACAGTGTGGGGACTATCAGGGCAGGGAGGCATAAAATGTTGGGTAGTTTGGGAGGGAGAATATCCTCATAGAAGGGGGAGGGGGGAAAGGGATAGAGAGTTTATGGAAGGGAAAACTGGAAAGGTGATAACATTTGAAATGTAAATTTAAAAATATCCAATAAAAATAAAAACAGTGAATTCATGAAGTTCATAGGCAAATGCATGCAACTAGAAAATATCATCCTGAGTGACGTAACAATCACAAAAAGACACACATGGTATGCACTCACTTATAAGTGGATATTAGCACAAAAGCTCAAATTACCCAAGATACAATCCACAGACCACATGAAACTCACGAAGAAGGATGACCAAAGATGCTTCAGTCATTCTTATAAGGAGGAACAAAAATATTCATAGGAGAAGATAAGGAGACAAAGTTTGGAGCAGAGACTGAAGGAAAGGCCATCCAGAGCCTGCTTCACCTGGAGATCCAGCCCATTAAGATACAGCCACCAAATCCAGTCACTATTAAGAATGCCAAGAATTGCTGACAGGAGCCTGATATAGCTGTCTCCTGTGAGGCTCTGCCAGAGCTTTACTGATACAGATGAGGATGCTGTGGCTAACCATTGGACTGAGCGTGGTGACCGCAATAAAGGAGTTAGAGAAAGGTCTGAAGGAGATGAAGGAATTTGCAACCCCATAGGAAGAACAATAATATTAACCAACCAGACACTCCAGAACTCCCAGGGACTAAACCATGAACTTTTAAAGAGTACACATGGAGGGATTGATGGCTTCATCTGCATGTGTAGCAGAGGATGGCATTGTCTGGCATCAATGGGAGGAGAAGTCCCTGGTCCTGTGAAGACTCATATCTCCAGTGTAGGGGAATGCCAGGGTGTTGAGGTTGGAGTAGGTGGGTGGGAGTGGGTGGGAGTGCATGGGTCGAAGTGTGAATGTCTTCATAGAAACAGAGGGAGGGGGAAGAGGGATGGGAGAGCAAAAAAGGGAATAAATTTTGAAGTGTAAATACATAAAATATCCCATTAAAAATATTGCTTTGAAAAATAAATCTTGAATTATTTTCTTCTTGTCTTATCAATACAGGATTATAATTGAGGTGTAACATGGTCTTACTAAAATATACATTTTGAACATACCCTTTCTCAAGGTGTCAAAGAACATCTCATTTTTAAAAAATCTATTTTCATTTCAATCTTAAGTTCCTTAATCTTTACTGCCTTTCATGTATAAAATCTTCAGAAACTATTTCTAAACTGCAACAGTAATTTAACATCTTCTGTTGAAATTCATGGGAAAGTTATGACTCACGGGATGATATTTTGAGATCTGGTGATGGAAAGACATACACAGTTGAATATTGAAATCTTGAATTCAATCCAAGCTCTCGAGCTCAGTCAATGTGGCTAGCCACAACATCTCTCTTAGAATCAGCCTTCATCTTAGGAATGGAAATTTTCATGTCACAAGGATATTATATGCACTAAAGATTAATTGATAAACTATGAAGTATATAGAACCTACAAAACATGAGCTAATGTAAACTAGTCCATGACATACTACGTTGAGGAAGTTAAATGCTTTACAAAGCTGTAAGCTTGAGTGTATGAATATAAAAGCTCTAAAATTCTTGAAGAACAAACTTTGATATTCTTCATGATTATAGGAGAAAAAATGGGGTCTGAAATTTCTAGATTAGTTTTCCAATCTGAAGAAAAAATTTGGTGTTTGAATTTGTTGATTAAAATTTTTATTTTAGTACTTACCTGCCCTGAATCACAGGCTCCTCTCACACCATATCCAGTCACTTCATTTACCCATATTCTGTACATCCTTCTTAAGGCCTAGTCTTATAAGTATAGTTCTCACTCTTCACTGAGGAAACTTCCTTTTGCAAGATACAGAGACTATTACAGAAATTCATTACCGATCAAAATGCAGAGTACTAGAGCCCAGTTCCAATGGATACCTCCACAAAACAATTCCCACAGTTAATGCTCAGGGAACAGCATAAAAGGGAGGACAGAAAGATTGTAACCGTCAAAGGAACAGAGACTTTCTTGTGAAGTTCTGTCTCCTGGTAATATCAGAAAACACATCAATAAAGTCTGACCAACATAATTTCCTAAACATGACAAGGACAAGGCTAGCACCAATAGACATGTTAACAAGAACAGGGAATGGAAATGCTAACAAGGGCAGGGAAGTGTACAAGAGAATTCAACCATACACAAAGAATTCTAGACAGCCAAAGAATGGTAAGAATACACAATGGGGTACTACTCAGTTATTAAAACTAATGACTTCATAAAATTTGCAGCCGATCACCCGAGTGAGGTAACTCAGTCACAAAAGAACACACAAGGTATGCACTCACTGTTAAGTGGATATTAGTCCCAAACCTTGTAATACCCACAATTCAATTCCCAGACTATATGAAGCCCTAGAAGAAGGGAGCTCAAAGTGTTAGTGTTTTGGTCCTACTTATTAATCACAGGAGGTAGAGGGCGAGAGGGACTTGAGTGGAAAAGAGGAGGGAGAGGAGAAAAGGGGGCAGGATCAGGTATGGGAGGAGAAGGGGAGACGGGGGGCAGGGGGGAGTACAGAGGATCAGGAAACTGCACAGATGTATGTAGCAGTGGGGGAAGGGGAACTGGGGTAACCACCAAAAGGTCCCAGAAGCCAAAAAAGGCAAGAGGTTCCCAGGACTCAAGAAGGGGAGAGAGAGCCTATAACAACCATATCTGTGGTTAGGCATGGCCCCCGGTTGAGAGATGGGGCCACTCACCCATCTCCAAAATATTAACTGAGAATTGCTCTTGTCTAAAGAAAATACAGGAAAAATGAGTGGAGCCCATACTGAAGATCCACAGACTGCCCGACCTGGGGATCCACCGCATATACAGACATCAAACCCAGACACATTGTGCATGGCAAGAAGTGCATGCTGACAGGAGCCTGATATAGCTGTCTCCTGAGAGGCTCAGCCACAGCTTGACCAATAAAAATACGGATGCTTGCAGCCAAATATTCGACGGAGTGTGGAGACCCCAATGGAGGAGTTAGGGGAATAACTGTAGGAGCTGAAGAATTTTACAACCCCATAAGAAGAACAATAATATCAACCAAGCACTCCCCGCAGAGCTCTCAGGAACTAAACCACCAGCCAAAGAGTACACAAGGAGAGACCCTTGGCTCCATCTGCATATGTAGAAGAAGATGGTTTTATCTTGATCAATGGGAGGGGAGGCCTTTGTTTCCGTGAAGGCTTGATGCCCCATTGTTGGGGAATGCTAGGGCAGTGAGATGAGAGTATGTGGGTGGGAGGGTGGGCACCTTCATAGAAGCGGGGGGGGAGAGGATGGGATAAGGTGGTTTGTGGAGGTAATCCAGAAAAAGGGGATAACATTTGAAATGTAAATAAATAAAAATATCCAATTTAAAAAAAAAGCGGGGGGAGAGCAGAAGAAATAGACTTCTCTAGGAAAGAGCACACCAACTGTTATCCAGTACTAAATAGTGTGAAAACATCCGTACAAGTAACATTATACAGACTAAACAGGCTAAACAGGTTATATTTCGGAATATATTTGGAATATACATATATATATGAGAGAAACAAAACTGCATTTGAAAGAACAAAGAGGGGTATATGGGAGTATATATTGGAGAATGATGCATTTATATTAAAATCTCAAAAAATAGAAATCATTCATTTTTTTTCTTGGATATTTTTTATTTACATTTCAAATGTTAATTACCTTTCCCAATTTCCCATCCATAAGCCCCCTATCCCATCCCCCTCACCTTCTTCTATAAGGGTGTTCCCACTCCCCAACCACCTCCCTTCCTGTCTACCAGCCCTAATATTCCTCTACCCTGGGGGTCCAGCCTTGGCAGGAACAAGGGCTTCTCTCCCATTGATTTTCAAAGCACCGAATTATATAGGATTATTAGTTTATTTAGTGCTTAATTCATTCTTCCTTTCCTTTCTTATGCCCTTGTTTCTGAAAGGAGAACATTTAATTTAAGTGTCCATTGCAGGTACAAAGGGTCAATTTTAATGTACTTAATGGATGACATAATGCTATCCTTAAAGGTATGGTGGCAGTAACTTGCAATCCCAGCACTTAGAAGTCTTAGAAAATGCAGAACCAGCCTAGGTTCAAAAGAAAACAAAAAGGATAACTGCATCCTATTTTCAAGTAAGAAGTTCAGAATCTGATTATGACCATTAGCATATAAGAAGTTTTAGTTAGTGTTTTGTTCACCTTTAGGAGACAGTCATAAGAAATTATTGCTTCTCTTATTAGTTTCAGTGTCACATTGAGGTGAACATGAGGGAATCATCTGTCATGTATCTTAGTCAACAAATTGACATTCAACAAGGCTGAAGCTTGAGCAACATGGATGTACTGCCTATGTTCATTCCTGTGTGATGTAGGAATGGACATAGGCAGTACATTCATTGTGCAACTGTGCTTTCAGTTATCTATCACAAGGACCAAAACTGGGATAGAGTTAGACTACAATCTAAATGCTTTCTACCTAATTCTTATCCTTTCCCTATTAGAGTTGTAGCTTGGTTGTGTTCTATCAAAAAATTCAGGTGTCAAACTTAATGTCCAATATAATAATTTCAAAACATGAGGCTTGGGGCTCTAGAGATGGCTAAGATGTCAGCTTATATTTCTGTTGCAGATAATCTGGGTTAAATTCTTGTTCCCAAGTTACATGCTTCTCAATCACCTCTAACTTCAGTTCCAAGGAATCTGATGGCCACTGTGTGCACCCACATGGATTTTACACAGATACACAGAAATACAAAGAAACATAGTAAGATATAAAATAAGATATAATTTTTAAAGATATGGTCTTTTACAGGGTGAGTAGGCCATGACTGCTTCCCCTTCAGGAGGGAGATCAGGCATCTTGCTGGGTAATAAAAAAATTGGAATGAGAAAGCTTCTTTTATAAATATCTCCATTCCCTTTATACCAGGTTTGTTCTTATGATCTAATCTTTGAAGTGATAATTTCAGCACAAGAACTGTGGTGTAATATGAATAGTTAGTCGATTGTAGTCAATAATGACTAAATTAATAACTGTAAATTTGCTTTACTTCTAAACTGCTATGTTGCTACATTAATTTCCTTATTTGTTAAGTGACTTTAAATACAACAATAATTATCATTTTAATTCCTGTAAGTAAATGAGTAGAGACATTGTATATTGAATTGAACAGTGTCTAAACATATTAATTGAGGAAATTTAGTGTGTGCTTAAAAGAATGGACTCTACAGCAAGCTGCATTGTCTTAAATTCTCTACACTTCACTTAGTAGGTCTTTTCTTTGGAGAAATTAATTTAACGTTATTTTCCTCATTTTAAAAAATGGAGCTATTCATATCTCTTTCATAGTCATTAGAAGGATAAATGAATTATATATAAGATATTCTGAAGCTTGAGGGGCATAAAAAGCATTATATACATATATACACATGTTGGTAGTGATGCCCTTAAAACCCTCCATTATTGATGTTAATATTATGGTTAGAGTTAAGTATGACTGGGTTCATGGAAAATCCCCAGCCAGCTGTAGAAGACTAATACAAATCTGATGGTCAGGATGAATAATGATATGATAAAGTTCTGACCTTGCTGAGATATACATCTGACATCAAGATGCCCAATGTGATGACCTGTAACATTTCTGAAAAACCAACATCCTGTTGACATCAGCTGACCACACGAATACTGTGTCCTTGACCTGCGTTAATATTTCCTACTTCCCCCTCTCTCTGTCATCCCTGTTTGGGTATAAATTCAGTCTTGGGAAAAAATAAAATTGTCCCCTTGATCAGACTCTTGGCTTGGCATTATTTTTCACTTCTCTTCTCCCCCATTCTCTTCCAGGTACCCTTTGCACCCTCATTGACAAATAGCGCCCAGCATGCGGCTGTTTGGAGGTCTCCTGGTGGAGAAAGTCATCCCCGTGAATAGACAGGCCTGTCTTCATTCATCGGAGACTTTGCTCCCCTTCAGAGACTCTGTTCCCCCATTTCTGGCAATCATGGACCACCCGACCTTGGCTTAGGGGTTTGGTGTGTTTCTCCCCGGACGACACAGATTTCAGTGGTGAGTGATAGGACAAGCATTCTCCAGTTACCTTTTGTGACAGGACTCAGGGAGTCACTCAGGATGCAAAGAATAAGATTAAGAAAAAAGATTTAAAGAAATTCTTATACTTTGTAGGAAATATTTGTCCATAGTTCCCCCAGGAGGGAACAACTGATAGAAAAGATAGTGAAGAGTTAGTGATTGTTTTATGGGCCAGCTAACCCTGTTGCTGAAGTCTGACCTCTGTAATGAATAAAAGTTGTGTGCTTTTTGGGTTCCAGGTTGCCTCTCCCTGCGTGGATGAGCAACCCCATGTACATGGATTAAAAACCTTATACCCTCATGCTATTGTAGCCGTCCCTTTGTCAATCTGTGCTCTGTGGGTGGTGCTCCAGAAGTAAGGCCACTATGTGGTCTTACAACATTTTTGTGCATTGGTTGTGAACTGTACTCCCCCGAGACCACAATTGGCAAAGAGATCAGAGGTAAGCTTGAGTAAATCTGTGTTTTGTGTTCTGTGTTACTTTCTGTTTTGTCTCTGTGTCACGTTGTCTCACCTTTGTTTCACGTTGTCTTGTGTTGTCCGTGTCTGCTGTCTGAAGGGTTCGAGTCCTTTCAGAGGAGGGTTCAAGTCCCCCTGGAGAGGGGCCAAAGTCCCCTCTGTGTTTGCTGTGGGTCCTATGAAGGGCTTACAGCTGTGAAAGGCAAAAGTGCTAATTGTCACAGGCCACAAGCCCTAGAGGATGCTCTAGGAGGAGAAAGGAATCTAAAGGACACTCTAGAATCCCGTTGGGAGGTGGGATCAGACTTCTAGTCTGCCTCATGCTGGAAGCAGCTATTGTTAAGCTGCAGTTTGGGCCAGATACTGAAGGTATCAGGCATCTGTGGAAATCGCTTATAATGCCTTGTCTTGGTCTTGTTTGTCTTCTTTGTTTTCTGTGGTATTGTCCAGTGTCGTTTTGGATTTTGTTTCATTTTTGGACTTGGAGTGATGACTGTGTTTGAAATCATGTAACTGTTTGTTTTGTTTGTCAAAGAGTTTTACTTGGTCTCCTTGGTACTTAACTTGGAAAGAATTTGCTTGAGAGAAATTGTTTTCTGCCATGGAGTTTTGTCTTTCTCTCTTGAGCGTCTTACTCAAGGAGAGATGCCCCTCCCTTTGCTCCCCTTGTTCAGTCTAGCTGCTGTTAACAGTTCATCACACACGTGTATGAAGAACTCCAGGTTAGCGAGAGACCCTGTCTAAGCAGGCATTAACAAGAACCTGAACGCTTTGCCTTGGATCCTGAAGAAAGGATCTCCCTGTTGCTTAGACATTCACAGCTTCTAAGAAAGGGACAGCACAGAGTAGGGAAGTGTGGGGCTAAGGGTGGCAGGTGCGTGGGCTGCTAGCAAGCAAGCTGCAGGTTACATATGGGCAGCAGAGCAACTCAGGCCGAGCTGGAAGGAGAGGAGTTTAAAAGTGATAAGGCTGGCCAGGGCTGAAGCTTTGAGAGCAAAAAGATAGTGTGGAGTTAGTGGTTGTTTTAAAGTCAATTATGAAACTTTTGGCCCTGAAAAAAATTCCAGTCACTGCTTTCAGTGGCCAGACCTTTAACGCTTGCTCACAGAGGGAGAGCGTTCATTAAGAGAAGTTCTTTGAGGGATCCTGCCTTATCTGCTGGCCTATTCCAAGAGAGGAGTTGATCTCAGCATTAAGTCACCTTTCTCTTAGTCATCATTGACATAGAGAGTGCCTCTGATCCTATCAGTTCCTGCCCCTGTGGTCAAAATGCCTCAGGTTGGGGGGGGCATGGGAGCCCCTAAAGTAGTTTCAGAAAGAGTCTGCAGCAGACTGCAAGTAACTTTGTTTTGCTAGACAGAATTTGGAACAGGCTTTGACTATGTTTACCCTATGATGATAACAAGAGAAATCTTGGCATGGGCTCTCAGCCTACTCCAACTGGAGGCTATGGCGAAGGTCAGGATCAATGTTTTTTTTCCATGGCCCCTAACCCAGTGAGACAGCTTGGTGAAGGGCTACTGCAGTCCTAGAATTCAGAGGCACAGGGAGGGCTGTAGTTCTATTAAAGGTCAATATTCCAGTGTTAGCAATCTCTTTATTGGATTTAAGAGGCAGGAAGCCCAGCTCAACTGTGACTCCTGCCTCAGGAATGGCAGCAGAAAGAGTCCTTATAGCCAGTTATCTCTGACTATAGTTTACTCTCTGATACCCGAGACTTCAATCGGATCACACACCCCTAGGTGAGCCTCCTTGATACTCAGATGCTATTTTCTCCTGGTCATTTGGCTCAAGGTCACCAGGCATGTCTGACAGTCTGGAAGAAACCTCCCCACTAAATCAGATGAGCCATACAATTCTTATGTCAGCTACTTGGCATCTAGTACTCAGATTCTAACCATCTCTCCATCCTTTTGTTATTTGTTCTTACTGGAAACCTAGTGACATTTGGAAGTTGGGTCTCTTGAGAGGCAGAACCACTGAGCTGACATTGAAGGGAGGTACTCCTTAAGGGAAAATCTAAGTCCAGAGAGGCAGCCAGTAACAGACCAGTTGCCCCTCTGCTTGCCTTTCTGTTTCACAGGCACAATGCTTGGGCTTTTTTTTTTTTTTTTTTTTTGCACTGGCCTTTTCACCCCAAGAAAGCTGCCTCATTTAGCTATTAGTGTGACTGAATGCTATTTGTCAGCTGATCTGGCTGTTCCACCAGCTCTCACTGGGCCACCCCGTATCGTTCTTGCCTGGCCCCTTTTCCCCTGTTCTTAGAATTTTATCCCTTAATATACAATTTTTTTGTCTTATATATACCTCCTGTCCTGCTAATAAGCTTGCCCCAGATTCCCGTTGTGAAGGTTCTAATTCTAAAACAAGGGGATGATGCATCCCCTTGAATATTAAATTTACCTTCCTGGGTCAAAACCAGGATTGGACTCATGGATATACGTGGGGTCTTAGAAAGTTTCAATCAGGTGCCGATACAGGCATTATATTCACCATAAAATTGTTAAAAGAGCCTGTGCATTCCTACTCCCCTGCTTTTGGGCACTCATCCCAAGAAGGAGCCCATGGAGGCACTGAACACTGCGCAGGGCACATGAGACTTCATTCATCTATAGCCTGCACTCCACTGAGAGGAGCTGCTTGCTCAAAGAGCTGCATCACTTTGAGTCCATTGCCATCGCACAAGAAAAAGTGGAAGCGCTACCACCCACTCCAGGACAGCTGAGATAGGTATTCTTCCACAATGTGATACCTTTCGTAGGGTTTGGCTTTTTGGATAATGCAATTATGATTGTTGCAGGAACCCAAACTGAATTGTCTATTTGAATTATTTTGGGAATATCAACAATGGCAGTCAACATGTTATCTTTTCCTTCTATGTATCAACATACTATTTAACTTTTAGTCATTGATACTGTACTGTACTGAGTTGAGGTTTGCTTATTTCTTACATAACATGCACATATACATATTTATGTCTTTATTTTTTTCCTGATGGTTATAATTCAATGCTGAGGTTTCTCCAAATTATTTAAGATGTTTCACATCAGTTAAAATTGTAATTCCCTGCCTGATGACATCCCTTCTGTGATACTTCACAGTAAACATTTACAATAAGATAAATTCATTCAATTTTTAAACTTTCACATTTATCCAAATTGGAGCAGTGTTTTAAGTATATCTGACTATTTTAATTTTGATCCACACTGTCTTTAAGAGTCAGAGGTTAATCAGAAAGAACAATTGTCTGACCCCCCTTTTACATAAACCATACGTGCTAACAAGTGTACTTATTTCTAATTGGCTTTTTACCTTTAATTTCTCAACTTTGGGCAATCACAGTGAATTCTGGTTTGTGAGAGAAAGACAGTGCTTGGATATTTTCCATGTCTTAGAATATGGTTAAAGAAAGCATGGAGAAAGTCAGAGAAGGCTTAGAAAAGAGAAAATGAGAAAGAGAAAAAGCTGAGAACTGGTATCAAAATTGGTTCTCCACCTCCCCTTGGTTGTCCACCCTGCTTCCCTCCATGTTAGGCCCCCTAGTAGGCCTTCTTTTGCTTATATCTTTTGGCTCTTAGGCATTTAATCGTTTAACCAGCTTTATTAAACAACAGGTAGATGATATAGCAGCAAAACCTATTCAGGTATATTATCATAGGTTAACTATGGAGGATGCCTTTGATGAGGGCCAAGCTTACCTACACATCTCTTCCCAGCCCAGGCAAGGACCTTTTTGTCCTTCAGCCAAATGAGGCCAAAATTCTTTTCTGCCTGCTGTCTTGATGCCTTTGATGAAACATCAATGAATCATCACCCCTGCGTGCTGAGCTGGACAGTCAATGACGGGTAAGAGAGTGATATATTCACGAATAAAGGGCCTAAGACAGGAGGACTGACATTATCTGCTGCCTTATCCCATGACAGACCCTGGCCACAAGATTCTCTTGGCCATGTGACAAATATCACTCCAACCTAAGACAGACGCAGTTCCCTAGGGGCTCATTCCAGGACAGCATGGCCATGTGGTCACCTTTTCATTTGACTATAAGGAAGGGGGAGATGTTGGGGGTGATGCCCTTAAAACCCTCCATTATTGATGTTAATATTATGGTTAGAGTTAAGTATGACTGGGTTCATGGAAAATCCCCAGCCAGCTGCAGAAGACAAATACAAATCTGGTGGTCAGGATGAATAAAAGTGATATGACATGATAAACTTCTGACCTTGCTGAGAAATACATCTGACATCAAGATGCCCAATGTGATGACCTGTAACCTTTCTGAAAAATCAACATCCTGCTGACTAGTAGGTATGACAAACCTATAACCTTTCTGAAAAACCAACATCCTGTTGACATCAGCTGACGAAACGAATACTGTGTCCTTGGCCTATGTAAATGTTTCCCACTTCCCCCCTCTCTCTGTTACCCCTGTTATGGTATAAATTCAGCCTTGGGAAAAAATAAAATTGTTGACTTTGTAGAGAGCGGCACGGCGAAACAAAGATGGCGCCGACATCCAGCCTTGTCTGGATATAAACGACTTAGTGCGCATGTGCAGGCTTGTCCCCTTACTAGGGCTCCCTCTAGTGGTGAACAGCAATTACTGCCCATGTGCGGTTTATACCAGGTGTCAGTTGACCGAATTAATATGCTAATGAGGGTGATTCATTCTCTGCCAATCCCTGGAGGACAAGTAGTGTTGTGATCCAAGCCCCACCAATCCCTGAGATATAATTAGCATACTGTTTTCTATATAAGCCTAGCTATTTTTCTGCTCTTTGTCCCTGTTCATAAGAGCTTTAACACTAAGAAGAGCTGTAGCTACCAAGAAGAGCTGTAACACTAAGAAAGCAGTAACACAGTAAGGCTTGCTCACAGAAGAATCCTGTTGCTGCGCGTCGTTCTTGCTGGCGGGACATTGGGCACGCGACATGACTTGATCAGACTCTTGGCATCCTTCTTCATGTCTCTTGTCCCCCATTTTCTTCCAGGTACCCTCTGCACCCTCACTGACACACACACACACACACACACACACACACACACACACACACACACACACACGTATCATTAGTAGTAACTTCTCAATTAATGTTAGTAGTAGTTGTTATGTTTGTTTCATCATTATTAGCTTCTGAATGCAGAATTACTGAATTTTCTCTGGAAATTATATTTGATAGAAAGTATAATTAGGATTGTGATTTTTGTCAGTAAAAATAATATTAGGCTGTTTCCCACATAATTAAATGTAATATTCATATGTAGGTATTCAGTACTATAATAGTCATTTCTATGAACAAAATAGCAACTTCTTATGATTAATATAATAAAATCTTTTCAGCATGATAGATATTTCTCATCACATCAACTCAGTCAGAAACTTTCAGTCTCAACAGTTCTAATTTTTTGTTTTGATTAGATGATGTGCTTTTAGCAATAGTAGATTCATCTCTGCCAGATTTTCTCTGGTCCAGATTTCTGTCATATTTTATTACAATAAAATTAAAAGAATAACTATTAAAATTAAAAACAACAAGGTTCAATTTAAATACATTATCAGTGGAAACTAGCTATAGTTATGAAACTTTGTTATTTTACTTACTGTTCAACCCAAGGAAAAGTTCAGCATTGTAAACATACATGTTAAAAGGTATTTACCACATTTGGATTAAAATATAGTCTGCTACAAACAGATGAAGTCATATTCATATATGAAACCCTATGCTAACATACTTCAATGGATTTTTGTTTAGTTTGCAATTTACCTTTGATAGGGTAATATTTTTCCTTCATTGTAGTCATTTTTATAAATGGTACAGAGATGCAGGTTTATGACTAAAAAGGATATATAGCTACATATAGGAAATGTAGTACCAAGAAGTCTTATATAGTTAAATGAGTGATATGGTAAATAGATACTAATGTTTTGTGAAAATCATAAATTAATTTTAATATTTATTTAGAGAAAAATAAAAGGGACACTCAATCCATAACAACCTTTTAACTTTAATTGTAAAAAATTTCAAATTTAAAGAAAAATAAATGGCTCCTATTATCCTTCATACATGGTTGTGAAGTAACACTTGCCAGATGACCTTTACCTTTTGTCTGAAGACACAATGAATTTTGCAGGATATGGATTATAGTCACATTTTCCAATTGTCTCAATAATGCCATTTGAAACAGTTCAGGATCACAGATTCCATTCACTTATCAGGTACCTCATCATTTTTTCGATAATTACTTCCATCATTTTGTCTTTATTTTTAATCTGTGTGTATGACTATTTTAACTACATGTATATTTGTGCACTGCCTGTATGCCTACTGCTGATAGATGCCAGAAAAATATATTGGATCTCCTGGCACTGGAGATACAAATGATTGTAAGCTGCCATGTGGGTGCTGGGAAATGAACTCAAGTCCTCTCCGAGTGCTCTTAATGACGAAACATCTCTAGCCACCTTAATCAATCTTTATCTTTTATGATATTCAGTTTGTACTCCATATGTTTTGTAGAGTGTCACTCAATTTTGTGTTTGCTTGATATTTCCTTTTATTATAGTTTAGGCTATGTATTTGTATAAAGCCTATTATAGAGTATTTATACCCTAAAAGTGTCTTGTGTCTGGTGATGCATCTTTTTGGTAATATCATGCCTACCAGCTTACTCTGAAGAGTTAAATTTCAAAAAGAGCCGCCCCCTCCCCTTCCTTCACTCCCTGAGGATGGGTCATCCCCCTGCTGAGTGAGATGAGTCACCCTACCCACATTGCTGAGATACTAGGTTGCACATATGCTGCTGATGTAACTCCTGCCAAAAGTAACTGCACCATTTGAATCAACAATCGTGTGTAACTCGAGAAATCCCCTGGCTTTCCTATATAAACCCCTACCTTTAGAGGCTCGTAGTTGACTCCTCTATCTCCACTAGAGATCTCGTGTCGGCCGAGATCTTAATAAAACTACCTCTTGCTGTTACATCAAATCGGCTATTCGTCTTTCCTGGACACGCCGCACATTCCGTGACTGGGCGAAGTCTCTCCCGTTTGGGGTTCTTTCAACTCCATTAGAAAACTTATTTTTTTTACCTTAAGTTAATGCACAATTTGTAGACGATTGTTTTTATACTGTGGAAGTATAGTATATCAGCCCTCATATCACACCAAATCCTCCAGATTATTATAATAAATTACCACTGATAATGCTTCGAAGTGGTGACTTTTAAATTCTTCTTTTTAACCATCACAAATTTATACAAATGGTATTCAAACACATTTGGCTATATGACATTCTAGTTTATAGGAGATGATATTCAACAATTTGGAAAAGAAGAAGTTAAGCACGGAAGACACAGCGAAGGACAGATTACAGTGGAAAACAAAAGAAATATATAATGGAAAATATCTAGTAACTTCAAACTCTTTTAATCCTCTGTTGCTGGGAGCCAAGCCTATTTACACACCCTCTGTCTCAGGAATGTTTCAGGAATGTCAAGCCCATTTACACCTTCTGAGAAAACTTGCCAGTTATGCATTCTTATCAGCACACCAGCAATTTTCGGTTTAGGGTTACAGGAACCAAAGAACAATGGGTAGGTCACCATGTTCTATCCATTGTTTAGCTGTGAGTATCTGCATCTATCTGAGTCAGCAGCTGGGTGGAGCCTCTCAGAGGATAGCCATGCTAGACTCCTCTCTGCATGTATAAGTGTATCATTAATAGTATTAGGGATTGGTGATTACCCATAGGCTAGGTCTCAATTAGGGCTGGTTATTAGTTGGCCATTCCCCCAGTCTCTGCTCCATTCCCCATTCCTACATTTCTTGTAGAAAGGACAAATTTTTCGTTGAAAGTGTTGTGGCTGATTTGACATTTCTTTGCTCCATCCAGGTTCCTGCCTGGCTACAAGAGGTGGCCTGCTCAACCATGTTCATAGTAGATTTATTCATAATATCCAGAAACTGGGAACAACCTAGATGTCCCTCAACTGAAAAATGGATAAACAAAATGTACATCTACAATTGAATACTATTCAGCTATTAAAACAAAGACATCATGAGATTTGGGCAAATGGATGAATCTAATACTATCATCCTCAATAAAGTAACCCAGTTTCAAAAGGGCACACATGGTATGTGCCAGTTATAAGTGGATATTAGCCATGAAATACAGGATACCCATGCTACATTCCACAGACCCAATGAAGCTAAAGAAGAAGGATGGCGTAAGTGAGGATGTTTGAAACTCACTTAGAAGGGGAAATAAAATAGTCATAAGAGGTAGATGGGAAGAGGGAACTGGGTGGGAGAGGGGATGGGAAAGTGAATGGGGGACTTCAGGATCAGATTTGAGGAGAGACAGGAAGAATGACCAGATGGCTATGAGAATCAATGGCAATCTGCAACAGATGGGCTTGTGAGGTAGGGGACATCTTCAGGAAGAGATAGAAACCTGAGTTGAGGAAGGTATCCAAGAATCAATAGGGGTGTCTTTACCTGTGACTAACAGCATTGGGGATATGGAAATTGAAGAGGCCACCTCCTATAACCTGGTAGGAATGCAAATGTAAACATTTTAATAGGTGCCAGTGTCACCTAGACATCTTTTATTACAGACTTCTATGAGAAAGGAACTAATTATTAACCTAACATTAATTAATGTGTGATCATCAAATATAAAAAGACTGAGGCATTGAGATAATGGCAATGCATAAATGTACATGCATGCCATTCATTTAGTGAAAAAGGAAGCAAGGTCACATATATTAATTATGTACACATATAACACAGTATATTTATACATTTATGTACTTCTATATATAATGGATAGCTTGTATTACTTTAATAGTCTACATAGTACTCATAAGATAAATATTTATTTGGCTAATCATAAATGCTTTTTATGTTTTCATAATTGTAGATAGTATTCAGAAGAACTATTTATAAAGAAATATAATACCTACCTGAAACTAATGAAGGACATTTTTTAACCATATTCTCATTCTCTATTTCATTTTCTTTTTTTTTTAGATTTATTTATTGTATATGAGTGCACTGTAACTGTCTTCAGACACAACAGAAAAGAACATGGGATCTCATTACAGATGGTCGTGAGCCACCATGTGGTTGCTGGGATTTGAACTCAGGACCTCAGGACCTCAGGAAGAGCAGTCAGTGCTCTTAACCACTGAGCCATCTCTCCAGCCCCTCTATTTCATTTTCTTGATCTGTTCCTATATCCACTAATCCTGTTTCCCTTCCCAATTAGACCCCCTCTACTTTCATATTATTTGTAAGTAACAATATGCTTTATTAGAGGTTTTTACAGAAGCATGGGCAATTTAGCAGTGGGTGCACCACTGAAGAAATGTTTCTACCACCTTCTGCTATCATTAACTCCCTATACCACATTAAGGAAGGGTGGACCTGCATGAACATACTCTACCTCCCAGTTCTTTGGTGGAATGTTGATAGAGATAAATCTTGTGCAAGTAATCACAGCTACTTTGAGTTCATGAGTACATGGTCATGTTCTGCTGGGGAAACAATATAAGATGACACTTTACCCTTCCTTTGACTCTCCCACATTATAGGTTTTTCTTTTACATTATACTCTCAAAACCTTGGAGGTGTGATAAAGATGATATTTGTATGGTTGATCATTGAACAGTCACTTATTCTCATCACTTTGACCAGTTATGTAATTGTACATTAACTATTATACATTGCAAAAAGAAACTTCTCTGATCAAAGCTGACTATAATACTAATCCAGGAGTATAAAAATAGAGGCTGCAATTTAATGGACATACATCCATTTTAGAAAACAATACTAGTAGCTTCCATACAACAAAAATACCACAATACCACAATTTTGCCAATGGGCACATGCTGCCTTTCCTGTCAGATCACTGGTATAGTCTACTGAGACCACAGCTAGGTAAAATTGTTAAGAACTTTTTACTCTTTGTATTGTCCTTTACAACATTGTTAAAGCCAGCAAACACCAAAAGATTTTATCTATCTCATCTTCATTTCTCTGTCCTGCAACTGAAGTATGTTTCTTCAGCAATAGGGTTTTCCTACCTGTTTCCAGGAAGCAAACGAGTACATTGATAATACCCTGTAATGTTTTGGAAATCCTACAAATTATAAGCAGGTAGCTCAACCCTGGCAGTGAAATTTTCATTAATAATCTGATGAAAGCCTCCTAGCCTAGAGCAGGTTGAACTAAGAAACAGTAAACTCTAATGTGGTTTTAAAGACTGATAGTCCCAAGATATTCTAGGTCTCTAACTATACTGAAGGCTGATGATAACCTCTAAAATTCCTTAAAAACATTCCTGTGGTTCCTTCAGGTCTGAACGTGTGCCATGAGCAGGCCTTGGGCACTGGCTCTGCACACAGTCCCATTACACCCAGAGGAAGCTTGACACCCAGGTGTTCTAATATGCCCCGGATCACAGGGGTGGAGGGCACAACATCTGATCCAATACGCAGAGTAACTGGGTCCCCCAGGATCAAAGGAAGCAAGAACTCCTTCCCAGCCAATGGCACAGATTCCTTCTGGTCAAAACCTGTGCCTGCAGTGGACCTTGGGCACTGGCTCTGCACCCAGTCTAATACTCAGAGAAGCTCAACTTCTAGGTTCTCCTAACATGCCCAGGATCAGTTTGAACCTGTACCCAGAAACAGACCTAGGGTGTTGACTCTTACCCACGCCAACAAGATCAAGGAACTGAAACTCTCAGAGTGCTCTGAAATCTGAAGGATCAGAGGATCACAGGATCAGGGATAACAGAGGCTCGACTCCCAGGAGATCAAGATCTACCCAGGAAGACAGGAGCTCTGACACACTCAAGATCACATCTTTCCCAACACGCAGCATAACTGGGACCCCCACAGGAACCAGGGAAACCCAAACCCTGCCCAGCCAGAGGCACAGGTTCCTTCCAGCTTGCATTTGTGTGCAGAACAAACCCAGGGCTCTGGCTTCCCACCCACTCCTGCAAAACCCAGAAGGAACTTGACTCCTAGGAGCTCTGAAACAACAGGATCTCAGGAGCTTGATCACACCAGGATTTCAGGATCTGAAGGCAACTTGACTCTCAGGACCTAAGGATCACAGAGACAGCTGGAATCTGACTAGTTAGGAGACAACCAGGATCACCACCAGGATGACCGGAGGCACAGGCTCCAGTCAGAGACAGCAAGGGAAAGAAGCACTAGAGATAAACAGATGTCGAGAAGCAAGCACAAAATAAGAAACAGAAACCAAGGCTACTTGGTATCATCAGAACTCATTCTCCCACTACAGCAAGTCCTGGATAATTCCATTACACAGGAAAAAACAAGGTTGGATTTAGAAATCACATCTCATGATGATGATAGAGGACTTTAAGAAGAAAATAAATAACTCCCTTAAAGAAATAGAGAACACAGGTAAACAAGTAGAACTCCTTAAAGAGGAAATGCAAAATTCCCTTAAAGTATTACAGGAAAGCACAAGCAAACGAGTGAGAGAATTGAAAAAACCATCCAGGATCTAAAAAATGGAAATACAAAAAAATAAAGAAATCAAAAAAGTCGACAACCCTGGAGATTAAACAAACAAACAAACAAACAAACAAACAAACAAAGAACCCCACTAGGAAAGAGATCAGGCATCATAGATGCATCACCAACAGAATGCAAGAGATTGAAGAGAGAATCTCAGGGTCAGAAGATACCATAGAGAATATTGACATAACAGTCAAAGAAAATGCAAAATGCAAAATGCAAAAAGCTCCTAACCCAAAACCTCCAAAAAATCCAGGACACAATGCAAAGACAAAACCTAAGGATAAGAGGTATAGAAGAGAGCAAAGACTTCAAACTTAAAGGGCCAGTAAATATATTCAACAAAATTATAGATGAAAACTTCACTAACCTAAAGAAAGAGATGCTCATGAAAATAAAAGAAGCCTACAGAACTTCAAATAGACTGGACCAGGAAAAAAAAAAAGAACTCCTTCTGTCACATAATAGTCAAAACACCAAACGCACACAAAAAAGAAAGAATATTAAAAGCAATAAGGGAAAAAGGTTAAGTAACCTATAAAGTCAGACCTATCAGAATTGCACCATCATTCTCATCAGAATCTCTAAAAGTCAGAAGATCTTTGGCAGATGTCATGCTGACCCTAAGAGAACACAAGTGCCAGCCCAGGCTACTGTATACAGCAAAACTCTCAATTAACATAGACAGAGAAACCAAGACATTCCATGACAAAACCAAATTTACACAATGTCTTTCTACAAATCCAGCACGACAAAGGATAATAGATGGAAAACTCCAACAGAAGTAGAGAAACTATACTCTAGGAAAAGCAAGAAAGTAAACTTCTTTCAACAACCCAAAAGAAGGGAGCCAAAAAACATAATTCCACTTTTAACAACAAAAATAACAAGAAACAACAATCACCACTCCTAAATATTTCTTAATATCAATGAACTCAATTCCTCAATAAAAAGATAGAGACTAACTGACTGGTTATGTCAACAGGACTCAGCATTTTGCTGCATACAGGAAATGTACCTCAGTGAAAAAGACAGACACTACCTTGGAGAAAAAGGCTAGAAACAAATTTTCCAAGCAAATGGTTCCAAGAAACAAGCTGGAATAGCCATTCTAATATCAAATAAAATCAAATTTCAACTGAAATTATAAAAAAGATAAGAACTCTTTATACTCATCAAAGGAAAAATCCACAAAGATGAACTCTCAATTCTGAATATCTATGCTCCAAATGCAAGGCCACCCCACATTCAAAAAAATACATTAAAAAGTATACATTGCCTCACACAGTAATAGTGGGAGACTTCAACAACACACTCTCATCAACGATCTCACAGAAACAAAATAAACAGAGACACAGTGAAAGAAACAGTAGTTAAGAACCTAATGGATTTAACAGATATCTATAGAACATTTCATGCTAAAACAAAAGAATATACCTTCTTCTCAGTACCTCATGGTACCTTTTCCAAAATCGATATTATAATTGGCCAGAAAAGAGGCCTCAGTTGATACAAGAAGATTGAAATAATCTCATGCATCCTATCAGATCACCGTGTACTAAGACTGGTCTTCGATAACAACAAAACAGCAGAAAGCACACATATACATGGAAGCTGAAAAATGCTCAACTCAATGATAACTTGGTCAAGTAAAAAGTAAAGAGAGAAATTAAATACATTTTAGAATTTTATGAAAATAAAGGCACAACTTATGGGGCACAATGAAAGCAGTGCTAAGAGGAAAGCTCATAGCTCTGAGTGCCTCCAAAAAGAAACTGGAGAGAGCATACACTAGTGGCTTGACAACACACCTGAAATCTCTGAAACAAAAATAAGCAAATACACCCAAGAGATGTAGATGGCAGGAAATAGTCAAATTCAGGATTGAAATCAAACAAGAGAAAACCAAACTGTACAACGAATCAGCAAAACTGGAGGTGGTTCTTTGAGAAAAATCAACAAGATAGATAAATCCTCAGCCAGATAACCACAGAACACAGAGACAGTATCCAAGTCAACAAAATCAGAAAAGGTTAACATAGCAAAAGAAAATGAGGAAATTAAAAAAATTATCAGATCTATGCCAAAAGCCTATACTCAACAAAACTGGAAAATTTGGATAAAATGAACAATTTTCTAGACAGATACCTGGGCCCAAATTTAAAGCATGGTCAGATAAACCATCTCAACACTCCCATAACCCATAAGGGAAAGGAGTTATTAAAAGTCTCTCAACCAATAAAAGTCCAGAACCAGATGAGTTTAGTGCAGAATTCTTTCAGACCTGTGAAGAAGACCTAATACTAATTTTCTTCAAACTATTCCAAAACAAAACTACAGAAGGAACACTACCCAATTCATTCTATGAAGCCACAATTTTGCTTATATCTAAAACACACAAAGACCCAACAAAGAAAGAAAACATCAGAATTATGAATACTGATGCAATAATACTCTATAAATTTCTTGCAATGCTAATCCCAGAACATATCAAAAGGATAATCCATCATGATCAAGTAGACTTCATCCCAGGTATGCAGGGATGGTTCAATATAACAAAATCCATCAATTTCATGCAATATGTAAACAAACTCAAATTAAAAACACATGATCACTCAATAAATCTTGACATTTGACAAAATTCATCAATTCTTCATAGTAAAAGTCTTTGAAAGATGAGGAACTCAAGACCCATACGTATACATAGTAAAAGCAATATATAGCAATATACAGCAAACCAGTAGCTAGCTTCAAACTAAATGGAGAGAAACTTGAAGCAATCCTACTAAAATCAGGGACTAGATAGGCTGCCCACTCTCTCCCTACCTATTCAATATAGTACTGGAGATCTTAGCCAGAGCAATTAGACCACAAAAAAGAGGTCAACTGGAAAGGAAGAAGACAAAATATCACTATTTGCAGATGATATGATAGTACACTTATATGACCCCAGAAATTTCACCAGAGAGCACCCTAGAGCTGATGAACAACTTTAGCTAAGTGGCTGGATATAAAATTAACTCAAACAAATCAGTAGCCTTCCTCTACTCAAAGGATAAACAGGCTGAGAAAAAAATTAGGAAAACAACACCCTTCACAATAGCCACAAATAATATACAATACCAGGCAAGTGAAAGAACTGTATAACAAGAACTTCGAGTCGCTGAAGAAAGAAATCGAAGATCTCAGAAGATGGAAAGATCTCCCATGCTCATAGATTGTCAGGATTAGTAAAAATGGCCATCTGGCCAAAAGAAATCTAAAGATTCAATGCAATCCCCATCTAAATTCCAACTCAATCCTACATAGAGTTAGAAAGAGCAATTTGAAAATTCATTTGAAATAACAGAAAACCCAGGACAGCAAAAACAATTCTTAAGAATAAAAGAATATCTGGGGGAATCACCATCCCTAACCTCAAGCTCTATTACAGAGCAATAGTGATAAAAACTGTATAATGTTTTACAGAGACAGGCAGATAGATCAATGGAATAAAAGTGAAGACCTAGAAATTAAGCCACACACCTATGGTCACATGATCTTTGACAAAGCAGCTAAAACCAATCAGTTGAAAGAAGACAACATTTTCAATATATGGTGCTTGTTCAACTAGAGGTTAGCATGTAGAAGAATGCAAATCAATTCATTTTTATTGCCTTTTACAAAATTCAAGTCCACGTGGATAAAGAACATCCAAGTAAATCCAGATACTCTGAAACTAATAGAAGAGAAAGTGGGGAAGAGCCACGAACACATGAGCACAGGGGAAAATTTCCTGAACAGAACACCAATGGCTTATTCTCTAAGTTCAACAATAGACAAATGGGACTTCATAAAATTGCAACACTTCTGTAAAGCAAATGACACTGTCAATAGGACAAAATGGCAATCAAAAAGATTGGGAAAAGATCTTTACCAATCTTACACCTGAAAGAGGGCTGATAGCCAATATATACAAATAACTCAAGAAGTTCGACTCCACAGAATCAAATAACCCTATTAAAAATGGGCTACAGAACAAAACAAAGAATTCTCTACTGAGGAATATTGAATGGCCAAGAAACACTTAAAGAAATGCTCACCATCCTTAGTCATCAGGGAAATGCACACCAAACAACCCTGAGATTCCATCCCACACCAGTCAGAATGGCTAAGATTAAAGACTCAGGTAGCAGCAAATGCTGGCATGGATGTGGAAAAAGAGAAACACTCTTCTGCTTTTTGGTGGGATTGCAAAGTGGTAAAACAACTCTAGAAATCAGTCTAGAATCAGTGTTTCCTCAGAAAATTGGACATCATACTACCTGAGGACCCAGCTATACCACTCCTGGGCATATACCCAAAAGATGCTCTAACAAGTAACAAGATATATGTTCCCCTATGTTCATAGCAGCCTTATTTATAATAGCCAGAAGGTGTAAAGAATCCAGATTCCTTCAATAAATGAATGGATACAGAAAATGTGATACATTTACACAATGGAGTACTACTCAGCTATTAAAAACAATGACTTCATCTTACTCTTAGGCAAATTCATGGAACTAGAAAATATCATCCTGGGTGAGGTAATCCACGCACAAAAGAAGACACATGATATGCATTCACCAATAAGTGGATATTTGTTCAAAAATTTAGAATACATAAGAAAAAATTCACAGACCATATGGAGCTCAAGAAGAAGGAAGACCAAATTGAGGATGCTTCAGTCCTTCTTAAAAGGGGAACATAATACTCACAGGAAGATATATGGAAACAAATTATGGAGCAGAGACTGAAGGAAAGGCCATTCAGAGACTTCCCCACCTTAGGATCCATACCATATACATACACCAAACCCTGACATTATTGGGGATGCCAAGATGTACATGTCGACAGGAGCTTGATATAACTGTCTCCTGAGAGGCTCTGCCAGAGCCTGACCAATACAGAGGTGGATGCTCGAAGCAAACCATTGGACTGAGAATGGGGTCCCCAGTGGAGGAGTTAGAGAAAGAACTGAAAGAGCTGTAGGGATTCACAACCTCATAGGAAGAACAACAATATCAACCAATCAGACCCTCCAGAGTTCCAGGGACTAATCCATCAACCAAGGAGTACACATGGAGGGACCCATGACTCCAGCAGCGTATGTAGCAGAGGATGGCTCTGTTATCAATAGGATTAGAAGCCCTTCATCCTGTGAAGGCTAGATGTCCCAGTTTAGGGGAATGTCATGGCAGGGTGATGGGAGGGAGTTGGTTGGTGGGTGGAAAAGTACCCTTATAGAAGTATGTGGAGGGCAGCTGGGGTAAGGGTGTTCTTGAGGGGAAACCTGACAAGGGCATAACTTTTGAGAACAAAGAAGATAAAAGAGAAGAAGAAGAGAAGAGAAGAGAAGAGAAGAGAAGAGAAGAGGAGAAGGAAAAAAAACATTCTTGGTAGTTTGAGGGTTAAACCTTTAGGGTAGTGGGGTGGGCATAAGTAAAGTACCCTTTGTTCTTTATCAGCAGGAATTGCATAACTCTAACTTTCAGCCTTCAGGCTGAAGTTTCAGGAAGAAAAAGGGACACACAGGAAAGTGAATTTTGTTGTAACTTCTTTTCTTTGAATGCTCTCCAAGAAAAAGGAGAAATGCAGAATGATGGTTATAATGATCCTAAGTGGGACAAGGGAAGTTGCCACTCCTCTCTTTGTCCTCAGCACTTATACAGATTTCAGAATACATGCTCACATTGGCAAAGTTCATCACAGTTTACACATAAATTCAAATCATACATTGAAATACAGCAGACAATGTCTCTATGCATATCCATTAGGAGTAATTATCTGGCTAAAGATTCATCACCTGTTACAGCTCCACAGGTTCATGGAGAGTTAAAAACATAACTAAGTTATTAGTGAAACTTTGTATAGATAAACACACCCAATATTTTATCTTCTATCCTACCACCTATAATAAATTGTTAGTTCCCTTTTTGTGACCTTTAGTGAATGGTTTTACAACCTTTTGGAATGTGCTCTGAGCAGTACAATGAGTGTCTGTTTACTATCTCAGAAGTGACTTTGTGAAAGATAGAGTTTTAAATTAGCTCAAAACTCAGCAACAGGATCTGACTCAGGAAGACAGACTGTTAAAAATGCAGGAGAACTGGGACTTTGAGAGTTTCCCCTTGTGACATTTTTGGTATTTCCTTTTGACATACCCCCATCTCCTGGAGCTTGTGACTTCTTCCTTTAAAAAGCGCTTCTCCCAGCCACTCGGGGTCAACACCTCTGTCTCCTGCATGGGATATGTGTCGGCCCAGAGATCTCTGTAATAGATCTCCGTAATAAACCTCGCCTTTGCATATTACATCCAAAATGGTCTCTCTGTGTCTGGGGTCCACGATTTCCTGAGACTTGAGTAAGGGTCTCCCTTCGGGGATCTTTCAATTGAAAACTAAACATGAGCAGACTTCTCATTTCATTTCCGACTATCAGAAAAGACTTAATAGTGTTATTAAAGGAGCTTAATAATTACTATAAATTTAGGAATTCTTCATTAAGTACAAAGAAGTCATTACTTGTCTACATAACATCACTACAAGACAGTACATCTTTGTAGTTCAGAAGAGAACTGCTCAAAAGGGTGAGCTCATAGGTAGTGATTATTATATATATAATAATAACAGGAAAAGAATTTTAACAGCAGGGATCTTTCCTAAAATTATCTCCTCCTCGGTCTTGCCTCTCTGAATTCCGTCATAGATAATTTAATCTAAGGTGAAGTGATCTCAGGAAGATCTCCTGCAAGTTATTAGCATGTTGGCTCCTGACAATAATCTATGGCTTCTAGGAACAATGTTATGCATCTATGTCAGATACATGGAAATGAAGAATTTTAAGAATTTTGATTTAGCATGCCAATGTATCCTTCTAAAAGGACAATGATTTATAGCACCACTAATTGTGTGTTACCTTTACCATGTATTATATAAGCCAATATGACTTTATATTTGTAAATTAATAATGAACACACATAATTGCAACCATGAAGGTATTATTTTCAAATAGTTTTTAGTATCTAACTGTCTCCTTTTTCATTTAAGTATTTCTCCAGTTTTGAACTCCACTTTTTTAAAAAAATGGTTTATGAGAATCACATATATATTAAGGAAATGGATATACCTTGAAGTAATTTTCTTTTTTTATTGGATATTTTATGTATTTACTTTCAAACATTAACCCTTTCCCGGTTTCACCTCCGCATCTGCTCTCCCCTCCTCCTGCTTCTATAAGGGTGCTTCTCTTCCCACCCACCCACTCCCACCTCTGACATTCCCTTATATTGAATGGGAATCAAGCTTTCACAGAACCAAAGACCTCTCCTCCTATTGATGCTAGACAAAGCCATACTTTGCTACATATGCAACTGGAGCCACGGGTCCCTCCTAGTGTACTCTTTGGTGGCTGGTTTAGTCCCTGGGAGCTCTGGGGTGTCTGGTTGGTTGTACTGTTGTTTTTCCTACAGGGCTACAAACCCCTTGAAGTAATTTTCATATTCACTCACACAGAATGCTTTTTTTTGTCTTTTCTGGGAATTTCAGTATTAAGTAAGATGCATGTTCAACTTTTACGTGTTTTGCTGACCCGAATTAAGTAGGTAATTTTGTTCCTTCATGCTTTATTTATCATATGTGTACATATATTTTAATACATATATTATATATAAATATATAAAACAGAAATGTGGATTTTATGTATATTTAAAATTGATCTTAGCAGTTACTTTGTGAAATCTTATATTCATTTAAATAGCTTCAGGCAAATAAGTCTCATGAATATTCTCATGAAATACATTCTTTTTAAATTATATTTTTTCTTTTTTTGTCATTTAAATTTCTAATTTAATTTCCTTTTCTAAATTCCTTTATTTAATATTAACTTATAACACTAATAATGGTTATCATTTTTATATTCCTATGTTCATATGACTTGAAGTTTTACATTGTCTTTTAATATGTAACTCTTGAGGGCAAAATTTAGTTATTAGGAAATCTTAATTATAATACTCAATTTGTTAAAGTAATTTCCTTTTCAGAAAGATTATCAATCTACATGAACCATCTTTAGATTTACAATGCAAAAAACATTCAGAAAATGATTCTGCAGATGAGTCTCTAACTACTTATGATATATTTCTATAAATTAAAATAATAAAGACTTAATAACATATTTTCCACCTTTTTAGTACAAACCATTATGATTATTAACCTCTTCTAAGGATTTATATGTTCTGTTAATTTCTCTTATTCAGTTATTTTCAAAAAAATAGTTCATTTTTTTAATTTTACAAAATTGTGGCTTCAAATACTTGCTAAACCCCAAAGTAATTTGAGTAGATACAGTAAAAAAAAACCCAAAACAAAACAAACAAAAAAAAACAAATAAAAACAAAAACTGAAATAAATTTGTTGAATTTAGTTAACTGATTTTTCATTGAATATAATTCTAAATGCCCATTTGGTTTAATTTGGTTCCATCTCAGGATCGTAGATGAAACTAACGACCTTATGAGTGAATGTTTGTGTACATGTGTGTTGAAGTAAATTTGTTAATCTGATCTGTCCTCCTGATGGGTCACATATGCATACCTGCCCAAGAGCTCTTTGCATTTGAGAATGGAACACACACACACACACACACACACACACACACACACACACACACAGAGGGGTGCACATACCATTTAATTTTCATATGCCTTAGCTAGCTCAAAGGCTGGGCATTTCTAATGCTGCAGCTAACAAATACTTCCCTCCAATATTCCGGAGTTAACATCCTTTAAAATCTATATTTCATCTCTGCTACCCAAGACCCAATCTGAATTCTTACATTGCTCGTCTTTCCTACACCTCTCTCATGACAATTCTGCTTCTTTCTCCCTCCCCTCTCCTAAGCCTGGAAATCTTAAAAGTCCTGCCTCTATCTATCCTTCCCAATCATTGGATGCTGGCATCTTTATTTACCAATCAGAGCCAACTGAAAGCAGAATCTCTCATGTCTTACATGCACACACACACTTGTGTATGCAGTTTTGGGGACCAAAATTAATATTACAACACAATTAGCACTAGGTCAAACCCACTTCACGTGTGTGTGTGTGTGTGTGTGTGTGTGTGTGTGTGTATAACAGAGAGAGTGGGAGGAGGGAGGGAAGGAGAGAGAGAGAGAGAGAGATACAGAGAGAGAAAGACAGAGGAGGAGAGGAGTGTATATGAGAAAACGCTACACATGTGTTCATGTATTCTATCCTCATATTATCTTTTTACTTCCCAAGGTAGGCCACCTTTAACTAGATTTAGGCAATGTAAGATGTTTGATCAACATATTTGTGCTCAAACAACTAGCTTTAAGTTCTACCATTTAAGGTGCATGTTTGTAATGTAGTTTCAATCACAAAAATGATTGGAGGCACTAGAAAAGTCCCTGTTTGTATCATTCATGTTTTACTTTTCTAAATATTTAGTTGGAACACAAGAAAATCACTGAAGTAATGATTCTAGGATTATAGTCGTCCAAATAGGAAAGCATATTTAATTTTTGAACATGTATCTGAAGTTTAAACTTCCTTTCCTTCTGAAACTGTGTATTACTGCTACCTCCCTCTAAACTACAGCAATTAATATCCTGGCCATGTTTAAAACTTGCAGTGCATGTGCTGCTTTCTCCTCCTCTGTCTTTCTCCTCCCTTTCCTCCTCCTTTTTTTCTCTTCATTCTTCCTTCCTTTTATTGAAAGCAATTTTTTTTTTCCAAATGAGATATACTGATTACATTTTCTACTCTCTCTACTCACAGTTCTTCCCCACCTCATCTCCCACCTGGGTTTACCTCCTTCTATTTCTTTTTTGAAGACAAATAGGCTTCTAACAGAAAATAAAATAAAAACAAAACAAAGCAAAACTAATACGTAGGAATAGGACAAAAACCAACAAAAGAAATGGATCCCAAAAACAGGCCTAAGAAAAAGATATAGATGCAGAAATCCTTTTTTTTCCCACTCAGAAATCTCATAAAAATATTAAACTGAAAGCCAGAGTATATACACAAAGGACTGATAGCACAAAAGAAGAAAAATAAAAGGAAAACGGAAAAAGAAAGAGCCCAGACATGACTATGAGACAAGGCACCTACAACGATACTGTGGTGGTTTGAATAGGTTTGGCCACCATAGATTCAATGTGTTTGAATGCTTGACTTTAAAAGTACCATTTATGCATCATATTTAATTCTAGTCTTGGAGGCTTAATGCAGAAGAAGCTCATCCTTTCTAATTATTTCTGAACTCTGTAGAATGGTCCTGTGGCTTATGTCAACTCACTTATGTGGACCCAAACTCTTCTCAAAAACTATAGATTCAAACTAGATTCTCTCAGGTTCTGCTTGGCTTGAAACTATCTCTGACAATCTAAATCTAATTCTAATCTTCTGGCTTCTTCTCATTCTCTGGCTTTTTCTGTCTTCAACAGCAACCTGTCTCTGTATAACTGTCCCAGTAAACCTTTCTATCTGCACTGCTCCCTTAAGTCAATTTTCCATATTAAATAGCCTCTTTCCTGTGCCTTTCTCTTGAGAATTGGGTATATCCAACCTCTGACTCATTCTCTCAAATCTTTCTCTGATTTATTACTTTGTCTACCCTTCAAAAAGATGTAAGTTTCAAACATGGCTGCTTCCTTCTATGAACTAATCTTACTTTCACAATTAAAGATTAAAGGTGTATATTAAGGGTGTTTATGCTTTCCAGCAGGATCACCCAGACCTTTCACTGAGTCTTTGGATATGATCCATAGCCATGTTGCAAAAGTAAAATTCTACACTTTGCCCATATGAAATGGCACTACTAGGAGGTATGTTCCTGTTGTAGAAGGTGTAGCCGTGTCAGAAGAAGTGTGTCACTGTGTACGGGCTTTGAAGTTTTAAATGTTCAAGCTATGCCCAGTGTGAAATGCATCCCTTCACCTTCTGGCTGCCTTTGGATCAAGATGCAGGACTCTCTGCTCCTCTAGTACCACATCTTCCTAAATACTGCTGTGCTTCCTGCATAATAATAATGGACTAAACCTCTAAAACTAAAAGTCAGACCCAATTAAATATTTCCTTCACAATAATTGCCTTGTTCTTCACAGCAATGAAACCTTACTTATCTAAGACAAATACCATTGAGTTTATTTTTTGTTGGCCATCTACTGTTGGACAGTCAGCCTACCCTTAAGAGTAGTTTGTTTTCCCTCTAGATTCCATTGGACAAAACTAAATTTTTAGGTAAAGTGATAATCAGTTAAGAGATAGCTTCTGAGCTTAGGATGGGGGCAAATGTCCACTGCTCATTTCAGGTCTATAACCCCATTTGATACAGACTTGTGCAGGCCTTATGCATGTTGTCTCAGTCTCTGTGAGTTCATATATGTGCCAGTCCTGTTGGGTTTGGAAGCCCTTGTTTCCTTGGTTTCCTCCATCCTGTCTGGCTCTCCCCTGTGTTCTTACAAAGCACCTATACTTTCAAGAGTCACTGTTCTTGGAAAATGAAATTTTTCATCTTGTACTTTTTACTTTGCTCTATAATATCAACTAAGTTGTTTAACTTGTGGGTCTCTCTCTCTCTCTCTCTCTCTCTCTCTGTGAATATGTATGTATGTATGTATGTATGTATGTATGTATGTATGTATGTATGTATACACATGCCAAAGGCCTGAAGAATGTCAAATGTCGAGATGTTGGAGTTACAGATTGCTGTAAACAGCCTGATGTAAGAAATGGAAACCAATCTCTGGTCTTTTGTAAGCTCAGAAAGTACTTCTAACCTATTATAACATCTATTTCTCCAGCACCTTCAAATGGTTTGTTATATAGGTTCAACCTTGCTCAAGAAGGGTACTCATATAATGATCTATTTATTTCCCAGATCCTGCTTAATTTTCTTTTCCAACCTCTCTTTTTGGTCCCCAATCTGTGTAAAATATTTGCATTAATTAATTTGCTTTGTTCACTCATTCGTTTGTTCACTCATTCATTCATTTAGCATTTATGAATGATGGTATATGTAAGAAATTGAGATGAATAAAGTGACGGATTTATCAGATCATTAAGTCTCTAAAATCCTGTGACTGCATGTGTCTTTATAGGTACATATATTAAAAAGGAATTGGTAATTATTTCCTGAATTTAGCTTTATAATTTTCAATTATATTTTATTGTAGATAAAAAATTACTGGTTTTATTTATATTAGTGACTTAGATTCCTACCTTTATTTACTTTTTAATGAGGAGAACAAAATTAATTAAGCCTTCTCTTTGGCAAAAACTAAGTCGTGATTGTACTGCATGTTAGCTTGGCAGTTGGATTTATTAGATGTACAGTTTTTAAATATCTAATTATGCTAAACCTAAATGTATGAGCATGCTGTTATAAGCAGAATTTTTAATACCACAATGTACTTTTTTGAAATTTTTTCTCGCCTAAGGGTAGAAAAGAAATACTGATATTTCCTAAAATGTTCTCCTCTGATGGACTCTATCTGTGCGTACTAAAATAGTTATAATTTCTCATACTTTAGAGGAACTAAAGGGGAGATATCACTTAATTTTGTGGATATACAATTAGCTTCTGCACGTTGTTTAATGAAGATTGGAGTATCTGACATGACCTGCCTATTAACCCTCATACATTTTTTTTTTTATACTTGAATTGCTATACCTCACTATTCGTATTTGTTTTCATTGAATGTGTTCATATTTGCCTTTTTGGAATCACTGATACATAAACTTGTAAATTCAAGCTAAGTCATTATGTCTCAGAATGTCCCTTTTAAGCATGGACTTTCAGTAGCTGCCTGCAGCTGCCCAGCAATCTTTTTCTCTTTTTTGTAACATCATGTAGCTTGAGTTTGGGCATCAGTGGGTTCCCGTGTACCTGCTATTACTAGGGAAAGCCAAACATTCAGTAATTGGTTTGGTAATATGATTGGACTCCGTTTGTTTTAAGTTGTCTATGTTGTTTACTTAGGGCTTTATTTTGTTTACAGACATCCTGATTTGTGTGTAGATGAAGAGAAAACATGCAGTATTGTCTTCTATGGGCTACATCCTAATAAATCCACCATGAGTAGATAACATTGTAAGTCAAAATGGATCTAATAAATGTACCTAGCATCACAGTATAGCCTGAATTACGTTAAGCACTCTTGGTGCCCTTGCACCTGCCTTCTGCTGGGTAAAAGAAGTCAAGATAAAGCCTATTTTATAACCATACAGTATTGGAAATCTCACGTACAAACACAGCCATTTTACAGACATAATGACATGGAGAAATACAATATGCCAAGAAAGTTGGCTACTCAGTGCACTGTAGAAGGTTAAAGGACTGTTTTACTTTCATCATTGTGTGGTAGAATGGAAGCCTGTGTTACCAGCCCTGCCTAATACCATAAAGTATTTTCTGCAGTTCACTTGGTAAGAGACATGTGAAACTGGAGGTACGGCTCTCACTTTATGTCTGCCATTGATGTTCCATCATAAAGTTGAAACTTCCTTAGTGGAGCCCATATATACTGATGATGGTCTGTTTATGCTCTGAAGTTTTTGACTTAGCGAGTCACCTGGTACACCCAACAGTAGTGATCTAGCAAGATTTGTGTCACTTTGACACAAGTTAGAGTTATCTGAGAAGAGAAGCTTCAATTGAAAAAATTCCTCCATAAGATGGGCCTCCAGTCAAGACTGTAGGGAATTTTCCTGATTCATGTTTGATGTGTGAGGGTCTAATCTACTAAAAGCAGAGCCACCTGCAGCAAGTAATCCTGGATCCTGTACAAAAACCAAATAAATAAGCTTTGTGGAGCAATTCAATAAGCAGTACTTCTCCATGATCTCAACTTTAGTTCCTACCTCCAGGTTCCTGTCTTGAGCTCCTGTACTAACTTTGCTTCATGATGGACACATAATCCAAATAAAAGTTGCTCCTCAAGTTGCTTTTTGTCCTAGTGACTTATCACAGCAATAGAGATTCTAACTGAGAAAGACAGGTCATGGTTAAAATGATTATTCTACATGAAGGGACCATCTTGCTTCTTGTATTAACTAATAACCAATTTTAGTGCCTTTGAGGTCCAGAACCATTTTAGCTGTGTCAATCAATGACGGAATTTAAACTAAGCTCCAGACTTGAGAAGCCATTATTATTGAAGAAAAATCCTATGTGTAATTAACTACAGATTGTCAACATCGAAGAAATGAGAAGAGATATGTGCCAGTTTAGAAGGCGCTAAGAAAATAAAGCCAGAAGCTCAAGTTGAATTTTACGTTCTGAATGTTTCTTAATCACACTTTATGATTTTGTCATTTTTAATCAGTATTTCAGGACTTTGAATGGTCTGGATGTCTTTCAAACTTTTCAGAGTTGAGCATGTTTTTCCCTCATGTTTTAGGAAAAACAATTTCTTCTGTTCAAATTTGATAGGTTTCTGCCTATCATCTTTATCTCCTTTCTTTGTTTTCTCTTAGCATATGATCATATTCTAGCACTTAAACCAAGTTTTTTGTTAGTTTGTTTTTATTTTCTCATTCATATTGCTTCATACACACAAACCTCTCCCTTGACATTGCTGTGCTCCAGTAATTCTCTCCCCTGTGTCTTCTAATGCATGCCATACCCTGATCCACATATGAATTTGTCACTAGAGTTATGTTACTAAAACAAAAATGTGATAATTTATGAAAGAGATATTATCTTTCTTAAAATTTGATCATTTTCTCTATTTGTTGCTGAAAGAAAAAAATTAATATTAATCCATACAAAGCCATTCAATGTCTGTATCTTGGCCTTCTCTCTCATCCTTTGTTTTCTAAAGAGAACATTGAATTTACAGTTTCTTTTCTGTTACACACCATTTTTTTGTATATTTCTTCTGTACCTTCCTATTTTTCTCTATCTCCAGTTACCTGTTTAAACAGTCCTCCCTTTGGGGTACTTTTAGCCAAAATCTCCTTGTTTTGCCCAGGGTGAACTTGAACTTGATCCCTTCCTCCCTAGATATGCAGGATGCAAAGATATCCCTCTACATATATCTAAGCTATCTACTCAGTAATAACAGACATAGCCGGTTCTGTTGTTATTTTCAATACAATGATTTTTTTCACCATCCCTGGACTGTTCTTCCTAGTTTATAGCACTTCTCAAAATTTGTTTGCTAGCATGTAAATCCCTTAGAGGTAATTGAATAGAGAGTAGGCTCAAGCCTCAAGCCCTACAAAGATAACAATCAAGAAGTATTTATTGTATGATGGGTGTGGATTTAGTTACATTAATGATTATAGGACTAGGAGAGAATCTTTTACAAATTCAAGAAAAGAAAGTCAAAGGAGACTCATATTTTACATCTGAGTAGTAAAAGAGATAGACATGAAAACTGGAAATATGGAGTGTAGGGAGGAATAACTTGAGACAGTAAATGAAAAGAATCTAGAAACCTTGAGCTTGTTACAGTAGTGGCATGAACAACAATAAATGGGCTAAAATGTCCTCAAGTACTATTCTACCTCTTCAGCACATAAAAGATTATTTTTATAGGATTATCAAGGGATGGCATAGGATGTAAGAAATCAAATAGGCTAGGAGGAAACAAAGGGTTCTACAACCTTCACAAGTTTACAAATACAAAACAGGAACATATCATTGAATCTGGTTTAATCAACATGTAGGTTCTCTGCCATCATACCAATTTCATATGAATAGCCACTCTATTTCAGATGCTCATCAGTGTCAAAAGAAGCTGTTAGTCTGGGAAAAGTTATCCATTGAAGACACTTGACAACTAAGCTCTGAAACTTTGTGTCAATAGCATAAATATAAAAGATTTGTTAAAAGCCTTCCACTGCTAATATGAATAAATACATTTATTAAAATATTATAGGAACTATTTATGGTGAAATACACCTTTAAATCTCAGTATTTAGGAGATTCAGACACAAAGATAATGAGCCCCAAGCCATCCTAGGCTACATAGTGAGATTCGGTCCAACCTGGGCTACATGAGAATTATCTCAAAATTAAAGAGAAAGACAATAGTGAGAAGGCATAGGGATGCTGTCATATGTTGGGGAATGTTAATAAAGATAATGAAGTTCCATTTTGTGGGAACTAAGCTTCATTGATAATTTTGAAGCAGATTAAGAAAGAAGCTTAAGGACATCTTATTACAAATTAAGAGAAAACAACAGTACAAGTAAAGGGAAAACTTAAGCAGTCTCAAGGAGGAGGGAAGATGAGAAAGCATCATGTCTTTAAGGTTAGACATGGAGGTCAGAGAAACAATGAAAGACTTCAGAATGCTAGGACACTCAGATTTGGGAATGCTGAGTAGTGGGTCTGAGTTTGGAGAGTACCTCATCATCACAGGTTCTCCATCTCAAGGCAAAGCACTACACCGGGGAGACATGGTTGAAATTTAGAGAATTGAGAGAGAGAGAGAGAGAGAGAGAGAGAGAGAGAGAGAAGGGTGTTGGCTAATGGACTGAGGAAAGAGCCCCAGAAGCCTCCAACAACATATGGTATCAGTTATCTGAAGACTTAAAAAAAAACAACTTACTTCAGATTCATCTTGATATGTCAGTTCTTTTCCTATTCTGCCGAAGACCCAGGAAGGAACATTGAAAAATCACACATAACTGAGTAAAACTTTACATCACTTTCTGCCAAAAATGCTAACATACATAAAACACAAAAACAAAATAAGGACCCTCATGGTATTTGTAATTTTCACTTTATTTTATGATGAGGCAAGAAAACAATGATACATTACAATCTCAGAAATTGTTCCTCTAGATATGTCTGCAGCAGCCTGCCAGGAAGACCTCTCTTCAGAATTATTGTCAAGGTTCGATGAGGATATCTAAAAAGGCAATTTCCAAGTTGAGCTAGAATCTAATAAATACATTTCATGAATGACACGTTTACTGAGAATGCTAAATCCTGAGGATAAAATCAAAGGATACTCTTTCCTGCCCTCAGGGATCTCACAATTTAATGAAGACTGCCCGCTTAGAGAAGCTTTAGAAGCCAATCTTATCTCAAGTATGCAGTAGCAGTAAAATATGCAAACAGAATTGTGAACATCCTGCTGAGAGCATTGCCTTTTGAGGACTAATCATACCAAACAATGTGGAAACTCTTTGATTCTTCAGTGGCTATCTTTTTGGAAGGTGATAGATCCACAAAGATATAAAATTGTCTCTATAATTAAGTCACAGCCTTGCTAGAGCTTTAGCCTTAATAGTTGCTCCAGATTACTATTATTAAACTAATCTTAAACATCTAGGCTCAGATTACCAATTAAAAAAAGTAGGTGGGCAAATCTTTAAACAAACTACAATGTTCCTGGGAGTGGCTGTTTCTAAAATATTTTACAGAGGTCTGTAAAGTATTTTGGATTCACTGACTGTATTAGCTGTTTATCTTGGATTAGTTAGGTAACAGCACTATAAGTTAGAAATACATTTGTGATCATATTTTATTCAGACCTATTGTGCCAGAAGGCTTATTTCTTATTTTTGTCACTGTCAGCAAAAGAGACCAGAATTAGGGAGGAGTTTAAAATGGGAACAATCAAAGTGAATCTTTAAACCCTGGGAGTTGCTAGGTGTCAGACAATAAGCTGCAGATAAGCATTGAGGAAAAAACAGCTACCATTCACAGAAGCATTTTTGCAAACAACTGAGCATAGCTTCCCATTTATTTTCATGCTGTCTATTTTTTTTGCACATTGACAATATTGTATGAGCGAGGCTAAATAAATTTCCCAAATCCCGTAGCTAATACTTGCTGACAGTGACATTCAAACCCAAATCTGACCAACACTCACGCCATTGCTCTTCAGGTATTTTCAGCTGTCAGAATGTTGAATGTGTGGTTTTGAACACAGGAGATAAGAGGCAGGCTGATGAGCCAATTTAAAGGACTGAGGGGAAAGAGAAGCATCATGCATACTTCACAAACAGGGCTTGGAGGCTGAGCCGGGAGACAGCAGACAAATCACTGACAACCTGGAGAGTTTCTACGATGTTAAACACCTCTTCATTGACTTGCAGGGTTACAACAGCTAAGGAGTTCTCTTTTTATAGCTATAGTTTGAATAATTAATGGGATTCTGATACTGTGATTGGGAACTATGGAACACAGAATTCTTAAGCACAGTGACAAAACCAATTTTAGCCTGAATGCAAAATATGAAGAACCTCACACTAGCTAGTTCTTTCTCCATATGTGGGGTGGCTGTAACTAGAAATGATATTATGGTTTCTGTTCCTTACAAATGAATTGGTGTTGTTTTCACTACCCTGCACAGGAGTTCACTTCCACAATGCACTGCATTCTGCATTCATTCTTGTATTCATCAGACCCAGCTCTCATTCTCCATTTTCTATAAAAAATGTGATGGTATACTATTCATGTTAACATATAGATCTGCACCAGGCTCATTAGGTATAATGTACCATTGGCAGTCTCCAAATATTATTTTACCAATTTTACATTTTTTGAAGAGTTTACCATGTGTAAATTGATAGAGATAGAGGATGAATAGATGCATTTTATGATGGGCTCGTTATTTTATATTCTTTATCCTCCAGCTGCATCAGCTTGGGAAACTGCCACACTATTTAAATATCACAGAAATGCCTTTTAGTTGTTACTAGACTCTTCATTTTTCTTTGTTATTTAATGGAATCTGGGGTTGTTGTGTTTCTTGCATTCCTGGGAATACTATCTGGATTACATTGTAGATATCACTAGGTTGCTTCTAGAAGATAATTCTGTGAGGACTTACCAAACTGACATATATGTACTTGGAAGTAGGTTATAAAGTTTCTAGGCCATTGTCAGTTCCTATGTTTTAAACATTCAATAACAATGTTGAGCAAGATAGCAAGATACTGACTCTGTGTATAATCCTCTATTGTATTCCTCTTTATCTTCATTAGACATAAAATTTGTTTCCTAAACCTTGGCTAAATAATTGAATGTATGGAACTTGAGGTGTACACATTACTTCATAATCCACTTTACATACATAAGGAAAGAGTGTATTGCAAAACCTATTTTTCAAAGGGATAACTTAAGGTATGTCAAAGGATGAATTTTCTATGGTATCTATATTAGAATCCTCTGGGATGTTTAAAAAAAATGGCATTTATCTTGCTTGTATTCACAAGATTCCAGGGTAATGCTTGGAATTCTGCACATTAACAAGCTATCCAGGGGATGTCAATGTACCTCAGTAAATAGGATCCTCAACAAAATTTACCAAATTCCACTAGGCATTATGCTAAGCACTTAAATAGGTCACTTAATTCTTATAAAAGTCCTATTACATGGGATAATTTCTCTGTTGTCGGGAGAGGAAAGTGGTGCACTTAGGAGGTTAGGAACCATTTAGGACAACCATGTGAATATTCTTTTCAACAGATTTATCTTGTACCACATTATGAACTTTCTCATTACAAATCCAGAAAATCTAGGCATATTAGGGTGAAAATATTAATTCAAGTTGACCTATGTGTATATGACCTTTAATAAATATTTGGACTGCTATTCTGTTGTTCCTTCCTTATGAGAATCTGTGTATCAAGACAATATTGTGTGTGTTAAGTGATCCTGAATAACAGAGATGAGACAAATCTTTATAGCTCATATCAGTTTCCAGTTTCTCCTGGGTGTAGCACTCAAAACAAAAGGAATTATTCTGAGTTCTTCCATTCACAAATAGGAAAGTCTAGAACATTTTAATGTATCTTGTTAACAGAGTTCACCTATAAATTGGAATCAAGTTTGTTGAAAGGATAGAAAAATAGGAAGACATCATAACTTAAAATATGGCCCACTGTTGCTTGCAATTTTTAAAAACACACTTCCTCCTTTGCTTGGTGCCACTCTCCGGCTTAGCTCTGAGATCATGCTCCTGCCAGCCAGCAATCTACCCTCTACCTCTTCCTCCCAGTTAGCTTTGCCATTGGCCAGCTGATATTGTTACTGGGAGCTGCAATCGCTCCTCCAGCCCCTCCTGGCTAGCTTCACCAAGCCACCACCAATCCATCTTCTCTCTTTCTTCTGCTCACCTTACCTCCATGGAAGAAAAACACTAGACCATTTTATTATTTGAAAACCTACCAGATAACAAAATTTCTGAGCACATAAAGCTCTAATCCTAAAGTTATCATCTAACTATATCAGCCATCTGCAGGTGGTGGAGATCGCCAGTTCTGGTTGCCCTAAGACCATTACATTGTTTTTTGTGTCCTTCAAAGCCTGATCCAAGTCTCTCCCCTGCATCTTGCTCTTCCTCTTCTGGGGCCCCAGATATCCCACCTTTTTTTTTCACCCTAGCAGTTGGCTTTCACCTTCTTTATTGACCAAATTGAGAACCAATTAGAGAAACAATACCTCCTCCTACATGTCACCTTTTATGTCCAATAAATAAAAATGATATTATGAGTTGAACAAAGTCATAACAAATAAGTAAACTATACAGTATAATGTACAAATTATATCCAGTTTATCAATTTGTCAATTAAGCAAAGTATTCTGCCACATTTCCTAACTGAAAAAATTATGATTCTATCCCCGGATTATGTTTAGATTTTTAGCCTGTAACTTTACTTGAAAACCATGTCATCTACTCTATAAATTCTCTCTCTCAATGTTAAACAACTTGAGTTTGATTATGAGACTAAAATTAGTGTTGAACCCCATCAGAAATCTGAGAACAGCAATTTTTACCTGAAAATATAGGAAACACAGAGCATAGCTTCTGAAACTTAACCAATTTGTAGAGACAGTTGACTCCCTGGACAGTCCTCCGTACTTTAAATCTGGGAGCATCTGTCTTCTGCCTTCTAGCCAAGGATCATATATATGACAGACTCATAATGCGGAAATTTGAAGGACTGCTGACCCTGTCTCAGCAAATTATTCTGCAAAATGTGTCCTTCTCTGCACAGCATTGTCTGTAGATGACATGGTCAATTTCTGCCCAGTGGCTGCCTTGCCATGAGTAGAAACCTTGCCTGAAAGTAAAGATGCTCAATATGGTCTTTGAACCTAGAAGGGGGTGGTGAGCTGGGAAGGTATGTGTAACTGACAAAGAATTAAATAACATTAAATGAAACATTCAAAGGATTTCTGATGCTTTTGAAGACTATTTATATAAGGTAATCTGAAATGTTAAACCTTGACTACTCTCAGCTGTTTGTAGTGGAAATATATTGAAAATATATTTTTGTAATTAAATCCAAAATTAAACATAACAATGACTTTCCTATCTGGATCTTAACTTGTATTGCTCAATCATCTTGAAACAGTTGGTAATAGCAGTCATAGAAGGACTGGTTCTAAGCTTTGTATTTTTGAAAGAATTGTATAGGCACAGTGCCTATCTAAGGGTAACAATATTAATTTCAAATTTTCTATCAGTATAAGGAATTCATACCAATGAAATCTTCTAATGTGAGAAAATACAAATTCAACTTTGTATCAATTATACATATTTCTACCAATTAAGACTATGGCTACATAATCAATTTTACATATTTCCTCCCTGTTCAAAACTAGGGACATTCCCAAATTCTTTAGAATGACAACCTTTATAAAATTTGTAAAATAACCATTACCAGACCCCCAAACCCAGGGAATTGGGATGACAACTGTCCACAACTCCTTCCGGCTGAACAGGAGCAAAGAAATATTTTTAAAGGGGAGTTAAGGGGAGAAAAATTACGAGATTATTTAGGCCTTAAAAAAGTCAAGCCAACCATTGTAATCTAATCACTGATGGCTAGAAGGCTCAGGGCTTGACTGAAGTTCTGACTGGATCTGTCTGAAAGGTTGAATGAAGCAAGATGACCCAGAATCCATGACATAGGGTGTCCATGCAGGCCAATTTAGTATCTTTGAGGGTAAATCTCACCAAAGCTGAATACTCTGCAATATACAAGTCTCAAAACTGATTTAAGTAACCAACAAGATATCTGTATGGATTGTGCAGAGTGCAAAGACTAGTTGAGCATGAAATTGTGTTCCTTGTTTCAGCATGTGGAAGATAGCTGTCCTTTTTATGAAGCAATGTAGGGTGAAGTGATTTTTCCCTAATTGGTTCTTGATGTGGTCAATAATGAAGGTGGAAGCCAATTGCTCAGTGAAAGGAAACTAGTGGGACTTTCACACCCCGGTAGGAGGAAAAGCAGACACAGGGATAGATAGGGAGATTTTGGACTAGGCTTTTGTATGAGAACTACTCATTAAATCATGTGAATACCACTCCTTATTGGGCAGCCATTCTACTTTGAGGAAGTAGAATTAACATCAAAATACAAACAATACCAGTGTAATCCACAGTGTCTCATTAAGTATAGAATACATTAGAACACTTAAAAATCATTTTAAGGACATAAAAGAACATTTGAATCAGTACTCTAAATAGAAAAAAATAGTGTAATTGCTTAATTTGATTAAGAGTAGTTATAAATTAAGTACTTGCAAGATAAGGTATGAAATACTAAAATGTTCATTATTTATTCTTATTTGTAGTGTCTTCATAAAATAATTCCTGTTATATTCCAATGAGACCCAGGATTGCCTTGGAAATGTTTTAGATTGTGCAATTTAGATATTTGTTTAGTTTAGATTCAGTAAAAAGAATAATCACAAAGCAATTAAAATATTAAATATAGTGTGCTATATAAAAACAAAATCTATTTACTTTATCTAAAAAATCCTTATGATTTTTTGTTGTATAATTAGATATAATCTATTTTTAGATGAAAGAAGAGTATTGAAAGAGATGATACTCTTTTTACTTAACTAGATTATTAGATTTATATTATTTATATGTAAACATATTCTGCTCTTCAATTCTGTTCATTAGTAGAGCTTCCAGCACACCTTACATTTGGCATTCAGGAATATTCAAAAGGAAATCGTCGGCTTTCCACTTTGGTTCTACAGTTCAAGTAAAAAAAAGTAAAACTCTCTCATAGTACTTTACATACATAAACCATAGTAATATCAAAGTTGAACTTGAAAGGTGTTCATTTTTATATTTTGAGTACATAAAGAGCTAATTACTATATTGATTATATTTAATATTGAAAAAACCAATTGTTTGAAGTTCAAAAGTAACTTTTCGTAACTTATTATTATTGTTATATAAAGTAGAGAAATAAAATATTCTAACATACTAAATTCCCACAATAGTTATTTGAAGACATAGTATTAGGTACATGAGTATTTCTAATATATACTAATAGGTATTTAAAAATTTTAGTGATTAACACAGCTGGGTCCTGGAGAAGAACTGGCAAAAATGAATGAATTATATATAAAATAAACAAACAAACCATAAACAGAGTAAATGAACACATTGAAACTATTAAGTAAACTTAGCACATTTTCAGTAATTCAGAAATGATACATATATTTCGAGATAACAGGAAAAAAACAGGCCTGGATAATTTATCCAGAATTTTGAAATGTGATATATCCTCATAGGTAGAATATAAAATTCAAAGCCCATATGATTGATTAAATTAAAATCAAAATACAAACCATTTAACTAACAGATGATGTACCAGTAAGCAAAACGCTTGGTGATACAATAGCAAATTTGCAAACTATATAAAAATCTTCTCAGAGAGGAGGAAAAAGAAGTTAAAAGGCTCATGTGAAGTTATAGTAGGTGGATTGTCTTGGCTTTCCTTGTTATAATAAGGAAAGCATAACAAATTTAATTAATCAAAGTTTTACCTGACAGGAGAGACTTTTAAAACAAGAAACAAGTGCAAAAGACTTGGAGATCCTGTCTGTCTTTAGATTAGCCTCCTGGAGGAATGTCTAGCAGTGTAGAAATATAATTAGACAAAGAGGCATGAGCTGAAGATAAAGCCCTGAGGCAGGAAGAGGAGACAGAAATGAAGGAGAAGGGCTTTTCTTGATTCCAAGGCTCAATTAGGAAAAGGAAGACTCTGGTTTCTATGGTGCACCCCAGGGGAAAGAATTTTAGTTCCTATGACATCCTCTGGAAGAAAAGGAAGAGTAGGAGAGTAGCAATCAGAGAGATGGTGCTTTTGAGTCTCATGGTGTCTTCAGAATATCAGTATACCACACTTTGGGATATCATTCTCAATGTTGTTCAATTCTATTAAAAATTAAATAATGAAAAGTAAAAGGGGAAATGGTTTCTCCCCTACCATTATTTTTCCATATAGTCATCTTATGTAGCCGTGACTGCCCTGAAAGTCAATGTATGGTTCAGGATGGCATGGGACTTACCATCCTTCTACTTCATGTTTTCTAAGACAGTTGACATACATGTCCTTCAGTAGAACTTTGTTTTGTTGTGTTTTGGTGTGTGTAGATGTCTTTGTGTGTGTTTATAAGAATAAAATAAGTTCAGTTCTCATTTTCTGCTAATTTCATTAGAACTGAGTTTTACATTTTTTTCTTTATTAACTTGAGTATTTCTTATTTACATTTCGATTGTTATTCCCTTTACCAGTTTCCGGGCCAACAACCCCCTAACCCCTCACCCTCCCCTTCTATATGGGTGTTCCCCTCCCCATTCTCCCGCCATTACCGCCCTCCCCACAACAATCACGTTCACTGGGGATTCAGTCTTGGCAGGACCAAGGGCTTCCCCTTCCACTGATGCTCTTACTAGGCTATTCAATGCTACCTATGAGGTTGGAACCAAGGGTTAGTCCATTTACAGTCTTTAGGTAGTCGCTTAGTCCCTGGAAGCTCTGGTTGCTTGGCATTGTTGTACATATGGGGTCTCGAGCCCCTTCAAGCTCTTCCAGTTCTTTCTCTGATTCCTTCCACGGGGTCGTTCTCAGTTAAAGTGGTTTGCTGCTGGCATTCGCCTCTGTATTTGCTGTATTCTGGCTGTGTCTCTCAGGATCGATCTACATCCGGCTCCTGTCGGTCTGCACTTCTTTGCTTCATCCATCTTATCTAACTTGGTGTCTCTATGTGTATGGGCCACATGTGGGGCAGACTCTGAATGGGTGTTCCCTCTGCCTCCGTTTTAAACTTTGACTCCCAATTCCCTGCCAAGGGTATTCTTGTTCCCCTTTTAAAGAAGCAGTGAAGCATTCACATTTTGATCATCCCTCTTGAGTGACATGTGTTCTGTGCATCTAGAGCAATTCAAGCATTTAAATTGCCACTTATCAATGAGTGCATACCATGTGTGTTTTTCTGTGATTGGGTTTACCTCACTCAGGATGATATTTTCTAGTTCATTCCATTTCCTATGAATTTCATAAGGTCATTATTTTTGATAGCTGAGTAATATTCCATTGTGTAGATGTACCACTTTTCTGTATTCATTCTTCTGTTGAAGGGCATCTAGGTTCTTTCCAGCTTCTGGCTAATACATATAAGGCTGCTATTAACATAGTGGAGCATGTGTCTTTGTTATATGTTGGGGCATCTTTTGGGTATATGCCCAAGAGAGGTATAGCTGGGTCCTCAGGTAGTTCAATGTCCAATTTTCTGAGGAACCTCAGACTGATTTTCAGAATGGTTGTACCAGTCTGCAATCCCCAACAATGGAGGAGTGTTCCTCTTTCTCCGTCCTCGCCAGCATTTGCTGTCACCTGAGTTTTGATCTTAGCCATTCTCACTGGTGTGAGGTGAAATCTCAGGGTTGTTTTGATTTGCATTTTCCCTTATGACTAAAGAGGTTGAACATTTCTTTAGGTGTTTCTCAACCATTCGGCATTCCTCAGCTGTGAATTCTTTGTTTAGCTCTGAACCCCATTTTTAATAGGGTTATTTGTCTCCCTGCAGTCTAACTTCTTGAGTTCTTTGTATATTTTGGATATAAGTCCTCTATCTGTTGTAGGATTGGTAAAGATCTTTTCCCAATCTGTTGGTTGTCGTCTTGTCCTAACCACAGTTTCCTTTGCCTTACAGAAGCTTTGCAGTTTTATGAGATCCCATTTGTCAATTCTTGATCTTAGAGCATAAGCCATTGGTGTTGTGTTCAGGAAATTTTTTCCAGTGCCCATGTGTTCGAGATGCTTCCCCACTTTTTCTTCTATTAGTTTGAGTGTGTCTGGTTTGATGTGGAGATCCTTGATCCACTTGGACTTAAGCTTTGTACAGGGTGATAAGCATGGAACCATCTGCATTCTGGTACATGTTGACCTCCAGTTGAACCAGCACCATTTGCTGAAAAGGCTATCTTTTTCCATTGGATGGTTTTGGCTACTTTGTCAAAAATCAAGTGCCCATAGGTGTGTGGGTTCATTTCTGGGTCTTCAATTCTGTTCCATTGGTCTATCTGTCTGTCTCTGTACCAATACCATGCAGTTTTTTATCACTATTGCTCTGTAATACTGCTTGAGTTCAGGGATAGTGATTTCCCCAGAAGTCCTTTTATTGGTGAGGTGAGGATAGTTTGAGCTATCTGTTTTTTTTTTTTTTTTTTTTTTTTTTTTGTTATTCCAGGTAAATTTGCAAATTGTTCTGTCTAACTCTTTGAAGAATTGGATTGGTATTTTGATGGAGATTGCATTGAATCTGTAGATCACGTTTGGAAAAATGGCCATTTTTAGTATATTAATCCTGCCAATCCATGAGCATCGGAGATCTTTCCACCTTCTGAGGCCTTCTTCAATTTCTTTCTTCAGTGTCTTGAAGTTCTTATTGTACAGATCTTTTACTTGCTTGGTTAAAGTCACACCGAGGTATTTTATATTATTTGGGTCTATTATGAAGGGTGTCGTTTCCCTAATTTCTTTCTCAGCTTGTTTCTCTTTTGTGCAGAGGAAGGCTACTGATTTATTTGAGTTAATTTTATACCCAGCCACTTTGCTGAACTTGTTTATCAGCTTTAGTAGTTCTCTGGTGGAACTTTTGGAATCACTTAAATATACTATCATATCATCTGCAAATAGTGATATTTTGACTTCTTCTTTTCCGATCTGTATCCCCTTCACCTCCATTTTTGTCTGATTGCTCTGGCTAGAACTTCAAGAACTATATTGAATAAGTAGAGAGAGGGCAGCCTTGTTCTAGTCCCTGATTTTAGTGGGATTGCTTCAAGTTTCTCCATTTAGTTTAATGTTAGCAACTGGTTTGCTGTATATGGCTTTTACTATGTTTAGGTATGAGCCTTGAATTCCTATTCTTTTCAGGACTTTTATCATGAAGGGGTGTTGAATTTTGTCAAATGCTTTCTCAGCATCTAATGAAATGATCATGTGGTTTTGTTCTTTCAGTTTGTTTATATAATGAATCACGTTGATGGTTTTCCATATAGTAAACCATCCCTGCATGCCTGGGATGATGCCTACTTGATCATGGTGGATGATTGTTTTGATGTGCTCTTGGATTTGGTTTGCCAGATTTTTACTGAGTTTTTTTGAGTCGATATTCATAAGGGAAATTGGTCTGAAGTTCTCTTTCTTTGTTGGGTATTTGTGTTTTATGTATACGAGTAATTGTGACTTCGTAGAAGGAATTCGGTAGTGCTCCATCTGTTTCAATTTTGTGGAATAATTTGTATAGTATTAGTATGAAGTCTTATACGAAGGTCTGATAGAATTCTGCACTAAACCCGTCTGGACCTGGACTCTTTTTGGTTGGGAGAACCTTATTGACTGCTTCTATTTCATTAGGAGTTATGGGGTTATTTAACTGGCTTCCTTGTTCTTGATTTAACTGATTTCACTGGTATCTGTCTAGTAATTGTCCATTTCCCTGCAGATTTGCAAGTTTTTGTTGAATGTAGGGTTTTTATGGGGACCTGGATGATTTTTTGAATTTCCTCTGATTCTGTGGTTCTGTCTCCTTTTTCATTTCGGATTTTTGTTAATGTGTACACACTTTCTGTGTCCTCTCCTTAGTCTGGCTATGGGTTCATTTTCTCCGTGAACCAACTTCTGGTTCTGTGATTCTTTCATGGTTCTTTTGTTTCTGTTCACGATTTCAGCTCTGAGTTTGATTTTTCCTGCCTTCTACTCCTCCTGGGTGTATTTGCTTCTTTTTGTTCTAGAGCTTTTAGGTGTGCTGTCAAGCTGCTGACATATGCTCTTTCCTGTTTCTTTCTGTAGGCACTCAGAGCTATGAGTTTTCCTCTTAGCACAGCTTTCATCGTGTCCCATAAGTTTGGGTATGTTGTACCTTCATTTTCATTAAATTCTAATAAGTCTTTAATTTATTTCTTTATTTCTTCCTTGACCAGGTTATCTTTGAGTAGAGCATTGTTCAACTTCCATGTATTTGTGGGCATTCTTTCCTTACTGTTATTGAAGACCAGTTTTAGCCTGCGGTGCTCTGATAGGACACATGGGATTATTTCTGTCTTTCTGTATCTGTTGAGGCATGTTTTATGACCCAGTATATGTTCAATTTTGGAGAAAGTACCATGAGGTGCTGAGAAGAATGTACATCCTTTTGCTTTAGGATAGAATGTTCTATAAATATCTGTTAAGTCCATTTGGTTCATGACTTCTCTTAGTCTGTCTATGTCTCTGTTTAATTTCTGTTTCCTAGATCTGTCCATTGATGAGAGTGGGGTGTTGAAATGTCCTACTATTATTGTGTGAGTTGCAATGTGTGGTTATTAGCTTTTATAAGGTTTCTTTTATATATGTAGTTGCCCTTGTATTTGGAGAATAGATATTTAGGTTTGAGAGATCATCTTGTTGGATTTTTCCTTTTGATGAATAATGTAGTGTCCTTCCTTATCTTTTGATGACTTTTAGTTGAAAATCGACATTTTATTCGCTAGAATGGCCAAGCTACCCAGCTTGCTTCTTCTGACCATTTTGCTTGAAAGTTGTTTTCAACCTTTTTACTCTGAGGTAGTGTCTGTCTTTGTCTCTGAGGTGTGTTTCCTGTAAAAGGCAGAATGCAGGGTCCTCGTTACATATACAGTTTGTTAATCTATGTCTTTTTATTGGGGAGTTGAGACTATTGATATTGAGAGATATTAAGGAATAGTGATTATTGCTTCCTGTTATATTCATATTTGGATGTGAGGTTATGTTTGTGGGCTTTTCTTCTCTTTGTTTTGTTGCCAAGATGATTAGTTTCTTGTTTCTTCTAGGGTATAGCTTGCCTGCTTATGTTGGGCTTTACCTTTATTATGCTTTGTAGTGCTGGATTTGTAGAAAGATATTGTGTAAATTTGGTTTTGTCATGGAATATCTTGGTTTCTCCATCTATGTTGATTGAGAGTTTTGCATGATACAGTAACCTGGGCTGGCATTTGTGTTCTCTTAGGGTCTGTATGACACCTGTCCAGGATCTTCTGGCTTTCATAGTCTCTGTCGAGAAGTTTGGTGTGTTTCTGATAGGTCTGCCTTTATATATTACTTGACCTTTTTCCCTTACTGCTTTTAATATTCTTTCTTTATTTGGGCATTTGGTGTTTTGACTATTATGTGGCGGGAGGAGGTTATTTTCTGGTCCTATCTATTTGGAGTTCTCTAGGCTTCTTGTATGTTTATGGGCATCTCTTTCTTTAGGTTAGGGAAGTTTTCTTCTGTGATTTTCTTGAAGATATTTACTGGTCCTTTGAGCTGGGAGTCTTCACTCTCTTCTATACCTATTATCCTTAGGTTTGATCTTCTCATTGAGTCCTGGATTTCCTGTATGTTTTGGACCAGTAGCTTTTTCTGTTTTGCATTATCTTTGACAGTTGTGTCGATGATTCCTATAGAATCTTCTGCTCCTGAGATTCTCTCTTCTATCTCTTGTATTCTGTTGATGATGCTTGTATCTATGTCTCCTTGTCTCTTCATTTGGTTTTCTATATCCAGGGTGGTTTCCCTGTGTTCTTTCTTCATGGTTTCTATTTCCATTTTTAATTCCTTTAACTGTTTTATTGTGTTTTCCTGGAATTCTTTCAGGGATTTTTGTGATTCCTCTCTATAGGGTTCTACTTGTTTATTTATGTTTTCCTGCGTTTCTTCATGTCTTTCTTGAAGTCCTCCAGCATCATGATCAAATATGATTTTAAATCTAGATCCTGCTTTTCTGGTGTGTTTGGATATTCCGTGTTTGCTTTGGTGGAAGAATTAGGCTCCGATGATGCCATGTAGTCTTGGTTTCTGTTGCTTGGCTTCCTGTGCTTGCCTCTTGCTGTCAGGTTGTCTCTGGTGTTACTTTGCTCTGCTATTTCTGACAGTGTCTAGACCGTCCTATAGGCCTGTGTGTCAGGAGTGCTGTAGACCTGTTTTCCTGTTTTCTTTCAGCCAGGTATGGGAACAGAGTGTTCTGCTTTCAGGCGTGTAGTCCTTTCTGTCTTCTTGTCTTCAGCTGTGTGTGTGTGTCCTGAGTCCACCAGGCAGGTCACTTGGAGCAGAAAAGTTGTCTTACCTATGGTCCTGCAGCTCAAGTTTGCTCATGGGGGGTTGCTTTTGAGCTCTCAGTGAGGGTGGCAACCAGGAGGGACTGTGCAGTCTTTTCTGAGAGCCCCGGTGCACCGGGGTCACAGATGGTGTTAGGTGTTTTCCTCTGGAATCAGAAATGTGGGCAGAGTGTAGTCTCTTCTGGCTTCCCAGGCGAGTCTGCCCCTCTGAATGTTTAGCTCTCGCTCCCAAGGGATTTGGGTTCAGACCCAGTTGATCCGGTCCCTTCAGCTCCGGGAGGTCGAGTTTTACATTTTTCAACTTTTAATTTATTAGATATACAGGATACTATATGCTCAAATAGGTTCTAAAGAATAAAATTTAGTAATTAATATCTTCATGTTGATCCTGCTTTCCACTGAAAGTAATATATTTAGAATTTGACAAGCAGTTGAATGTCTTTATCTCAGCATTCTTGAGGCAAAGACAGGCAAATATCAATGAGTTCAAGGTCAGCCTTATCTACAGAGAGAGTTCCAGCACAGCCAGGGTTGTTACACACACCAAAACTCAGTTTTTAAAAAAGGAAAACAAACAAACCAGCAAGCAAAAAAAATCTGGGTCAAACCCAGATATTTACAGAATCTTTCACCCAAACACAAAAGAATATATCTTCTTCTTAGTACCTTATGGAACCTTCTCCAAAATTGACCAAATGATTGGACACAAAGTAAGCCTCAAAAGTTACAAGAAAATTGAAATAATTTCGTATTTTATCAGACCACCATGGATGAAAGCTGGTCTTCAGCAACAACAAAAACAATGGAAAGCCCACAAACTCATGGAAACTGAACAACACTCTACTCAATGACAACTGGGTCATGGAAAAAATAAGAACGAAATTAAAGACTTTCTAGAATTCAGTGCAAATGAAGACACATATACCAAAGTTTTGGGACATGAAAGAAGCAGTGCTAACAGGAAAGTTTATAGTATAAATGCCTTGATAAGAATTTGGAGAGTTCTCATACTAACAATTTAAAAATGACACCTGAAAGCTCTAGAACCACAAAAAAAACAAAACAAGCTTACCCAAGAGCTGTAGAGGGCAGAAACAATCAAATTTTGGCCAGAAATTAATAAATTAAGAACACAGAGAATCAGGAAAACCAAGATCTGGCTCTTTGAGACCATGAACAAGATTGACAAACCCTTGTCCACTTTAACCAAAAAGCAAAGAGACATTTTCCAAATTAAAAAATCAGAAATGAAAGGGTGGCATATTATGTGACACTGAGGAAATCTGAAGAATCATTATTTCTTATTTCTAAAGTCTGTTCTCAAGAAATTTGGTAAATCTAAATGAAATGGACAGTTTTCTTGATAGATACCACTGACCAAAGTTAAATCAAGTTTAGGTAATTAATTTAAATAGTCCTATAATACCTAAGGAAAAAGAAACAGTCGTCAAAAAAACAAAACAAAACAAAACAAAAAAACAAAACAAAACAAAACAAAAAAACCCTCAGGGCTAGATGGTTTTATCAAGGAATTCTACCAGACTTTCAAATAGAGATAATACCAATACTCATTACATTATTACACAAAATACAAACAAAAAGTGCATTGCCAAACGAGTTCCATAAGGCCACAGTCACTCTCATAGCTAAACCACACAAAGATTCAATACAGAAAAGAATTGAAGGTTAATTTACCTTAAGAACATTGATGTAAAAATATCAAAATATTTGCAAGCAGTATTCAAGAATACATCACAAACATTGCTAACATGCTACAATGATCATGTAGCCTTCATCACAGTGACACAGGTATGGCTCCATATATGAAAATCCACCAATGTAGTCTACCATATAAACAAACTGAAAGAAAAAAAATTATCACCTTATAAGATGCTAAAAAGACTTTGACAAAATGTAACACCTCTTTATGATAAAAGTCTTGGAGACATCAAGAATACAAGGCACGTACATAAACATAATAAAGGCAATTACAACAAGTCAATGGCTGACCTCAAATTCAATAGAGAGAAACTTGAAATTATTACACTAAAATTAGTGATAAGAAAGGCTGCCCATTCTCTCCCTGTCTATTCAATGTAGAACTTTAAGTTTTACCTAGAGCATTAAGACAACAAAAGGGGATCAAGAGGACACAAAATGAAGAGGAAGAAGTCAAGGTATCACTATTTGTGGGTGATATGATGTACATAAATCACCCTCCCCACCAATTCTACTAGATAACTCCTACAGCTAATAGATATCTTCAGCAAAGTGGCTGGATACAAAATTAACTTAAAATAGTCAATAGCTCTTTTTTATCCAAATGATAAATGGGTTGAGAAAGAAATGAGGGAAACAATACCCTTCAAAATAGCCAAAAAATATATAACATACTTTGGTGTAAAGCTAACCAAATAAGTGAAAGCCTTGTATGACAATAACTTCAAGTCTCTGATCAAAGAAACTGAAAAAAGAAAAAAGAGAAAAAGATGGGAAGATCTCCTCTGCTCATGAATCAGTAGGAGTAACTAGTAAAAGTGGCCATGTTAATAAAAGCAATATATACATTCAATCCAATTTCCATCAAAATTCCAACACAATTTTTTATAGACCTTGAAAAACCAATTCTCAACTTCATAGGGAAAAAAAACCCACCAGGATGTCTAAAACACTTCTGAACATTAAAATAACTTGTAGTGGTATTACCATTCCTAATTTCAAGCTGTACTACAAAGCAATAGCAATAAACACCACATGATATTTGAATAAAAACAGACAGGTTGATTAATGGAATAGAATCAAAGACCACAAAATAAACCAACACACAAATAGATGCTTTATTTTGACAAAAAAAAAAAAATAAGTCATGACCATACAATGGAAAAATGAAAGCATGTTTGGGTTTATAGCTGCCGCCCAGACTTTGCTGAACCCAGCCCACAGCTCCCTGTCCCCAAACCCCGTGGGAGAGAGAGCTCATCCTACAGACACATGGGTACTCTTGAGACTGCAGTGCAGGAAAGACTGCCAGTAATGCCAACTCTTGCCCACATCCCTGTCCCAAGAGGAAACTGTATAGGGCCTCTGGGAACAGGAAGATTAGGGGCACTCAACTGCAGAATCCCTGCAGTCCAGACTACGCCCGGATCTGAAGGGACCTGGTCAAACGGCTCCCTGCATCCAAATCCCAAGGAAGGGAGAGCTAGACCTCAAAGGGGCAGATACACATGGGAAGCCAGAGGAGACTACTCTGCCCACATTTCTGACTCTAGAAGAAAACACCAAATGCCATCTGGGCCCACTGTGCACGGGGACCTGGAAGAAGGCGGGGAAGGCCCTTCTGCTTGTTGCCCTCAAGGAGATCTGAAACCCAGCCCCAAGGAATGACTTCAGGCCTGGCACCAGAGGTAAGACCAACATTTCTGCTCCAAGTGACCTGCCTGGTGGACTCAGGACACAAACCCACAGGAACAGCTGAAGACCACTAGAAAGGAATGACTACACGCCTGAAAGCAGAACACTCTGTTCCCATAACTGGCTGAAAGAAAACAGGAAAACAGGTCTGCAGCACTCCTGACACACAGGCCTATAGGAAGGTCTAGCCACTGTCAGAAATAGCAGAACAAGGTAAAACCAGAGACAACCTGATGGCGAGAGGTAAGCACATGAACCCAAGCAACAGAAACTAAGACTACATGGCATCATCAGAACCCGGTTCTCCCACCAAACCAAACACTGAATATCCAAACATACCAGAAAAGCAAGATCTAGATTTAAAATCACATTTGATCATGATGATGGAGGACTTCAAGAAAGACATAAAGAACTCCCTTTACAGGAAACACAGGAAGACACAAATAAACAAGTAGAAGCCCTTAGGGTGGAAACACAAAAACCCTGAAAGAATTCCAGGAAAACACAATCAAACAGTTGAAGGAATTAAAAATGGAAATAGAAGCAATAAAGAAAACACAAAAGGAGACAACCCTAGATATAGAAAACCAAAGGAAGAAACAAGGAGCCATAGTTACAAGCATCACCAACAGAATACAAGATATAGAAGAGAGAATCTCAGAAGCAGAAGATAGCATAGAAATCATTGACACAACTGTCAAAGATAATATAAAATGGAAAAAAACTACTGGTCCAAAACAAACAGGTAATCCAGGACTCAATGAGAAGATCAAACCTAAGGATAATAGGTGTAGAAGAGAGTGAAGACTCCCAACTCAAAGGACCAGTAAATATCTTCAACAAATCATAAAAGAAAACTTCCCTAACCTAAAGAAAGAGATGCCCACAAACATACAGGAAGCCTACAGAACTCCAAATAGATTGACCAGAAAATAAACACGCCCATCACATAATAGTCAAAAACACCAAATGCAAAAACACAGAAAAATATTAAAAGCAGTAAGGGAAAAAATCAAGTATGTAAAGGCAGACCCATCAGAATTACACCAGACTTCTCACCAGAGAAGAAGATCCTGGACAGATGTCATAGAGACCTTAAAAGAACACAAATGCCAGCCCAGGTTACTGTATTCTGCAAAACTCTCAATTAACATAGATGGAGAAACCAAGATATTCCATGACAAAAGCAAATTTACACAATATCTTTCTCCAAATACAGCCCTAGAAAGGGTAATTAATGGTAAAGCCCAACATAAGGAGGCAAGCTACACCCTAGAAAAAGCAAGAAACTAATTGATTTGCAACAAAACAAAGAGAAGACAACCACACAAACATAATCTCACATCCAAATACGAATATAACAGGAAGCAAAAATCACCATTTCTTAATATCTCTCAACATCAGTGGACTCAATTCCTGAATAAAAAGACACAGTTTAACAAACTGGATAAGCAATGAGGACCCAGCATTTTGCTGCCTACAGGAAACACACCTCCAGACAAAGACATACACTACCTCAGAGTAAAAGGCTTGAAAACAACTTTCCAAGCAAATGGTCAGAAGAAGCAAGCTGGAGTAGCCATTCTAATATCGAATATAATCGATTTTCAACCAAAAGTCATTAAAAAGGATAAGGAAGGACACTTCATATTCATCAAATAAAAATCCACCAAGATGAACTCTCGATCCTAAATATCTATGCTCCAAATATCAGGACATCTACATATATAAAAGAAACCTTACTAAAGCTCACAGCACACATTGCACCTCACACAATAATAGTAGGAGATTTCAACACCTCACTCTCATCAATGGACAGATCTAGGAAACAGAAATTACACAGAGACATAGACAGACTAAGAGAAGTCATGAACCAAATGGACTTAACAGATATTTATAGAATATTCTATCCTAAAACAAAAGGATATACCTTCTTCTCACCACCTCATGGTATTTTCCAAAATTGACCATATAATCGGTCATAAAACAGGCCTCAACAGATACAGAAAGATAGAAATAATCCCATGCGTCCTATCAGACCACCACGGGCTAAAGCTGGTTTTCAATAACAGTAAGGAAAGAATGCCCACATATACATGGAAGTTGAACAATGCTCTAATCAATGATAACCTGGTCAAAGAAGAAATGAAGAAAGAAATTAAAGACTTATTAGAATTTAATGAAAATGAAGGTACAACATACCCAAACTTATGGGACACAATGAAAGCTGTGCTAAGAGGAAAACTCATAGCGCTGAGTGCCTGCAGAAAGAAACAGGAGAGAGCATATATCAGCAGCTTGACAGCACACCTAAAAGCTCTAGAACAAAAAGAAGCAAATACACCCAGGAGGAGTAGAAGGCAGGAAATAATCAAACTCAGAGCCGAAATCAACCAAGTAGAAACAAAAAGGACCATAGAAAGAATCAACAGAACCAAAAGTTGGTTCTTTGAGAAAATCAACAAGATAGATAAACCCTTAGCCAGACTAACGAAAGGACACAGAGACAGTTTCCAAATTAACAAATCAGAAATGAAAAGGAGACACAAACAGAATTCAGAGGAAATTCAAAATCATCAGATCTTACTACAAAAGCCTATATTCAACAAAACTTGAAAATCTGGAGGATATGGACAATTTCCTAGACCAGGTACCAAAGTTAAATCAGAAACAGATAAACCATTTAAACAACTCCAAAACTCCTAAAGAAATAGAACCAGTCATTAAAGGTCACCCAACCAAAAAGAGCCCAGGTTCAGATGGGTTCAGTGCAGAATTCTATCAGACCTTCATAGAAGACCTCAGTCCAATACTATCCAAATATTCCACAAAATTGAAACAAATGGAGCACTATGGAATTCCTTCTATGAAGCCACAATTTTTTATACCTAAACCACACAAAGACCCAACAAAGAAAGAGAACTTCAGACCAATTTCTTTATGAATATCGACGCAAAAAAACTCAATAAAATTCTGGCAAACCTGAATCCAAAATGCACATCAAAACAATCATCCATCATGATCAAGTAGGTTCATCCCAGGATGGAGGGATGGTTTAATATATGGAAACCATCAACCTAATCCACTATATAAACAAACTGAAGGATAAAAACCACATGATCATTTCATTAGATGCTGAGAAAGCATTTGACAAAATTCAACACCCCTTTATGATAAAAGTCCTGGAAAGAATAGGAATTCAAGGCCCATACTTAAACATAGTAAAAGCCATATACAGCAAACCAGTCGCTAACATTAAACTAAATGGAGAGAAACTTGAAACAATCCCACTAAAATCAGGGACTAGACAAGGCTGCCCACTATCTCCCTACTTATTCAATATAGTTCTTGAAGTTCTAGCCAGAGCAATCAGACAACAAAAGGAGATCAAGGGGATACAGATCGGAAAAGAAGAAGTCAAAATATCACTATTTGCAGATGATATGATAGTATATTTAAGTGATCCCAAAAGTTCCACCAGAGAACTACTAAAGCTGATAGACAACTTCAGCAAAGTAGCTGGGTATAAAATTAGCTCAAATAAATCAGTAGCCTTCCTCTACACAAAAGAGAAACAAGCTGAGAAAGAAATTAGGGAAACGACACCCTTCATAATAGTCACAAATAATATAAAATAACTCGGTGTGACTTTAACAAAGCAAGTGAAAGATCTGTATGATAAGAACTTCAAGCTTCTGACAGAAGAAATTGAAGAAGATCTCAGAAGATGGAAAGATCTCCCATGCTCGTGGATTGGCATACAATAAAATGGCAATTTTCCCAAAAGCAATCTACAGGTTCAATGCAATCCCCATCAAAATCCCCATTAAAATTCTTTTATAGTGAGGATAGATAAAACTATCCCTCAACAATAAAAAGGACTCCAGGGGGAATCACTATCCCTGAACTCTGCCAAATATTAGAGTAATAGTGATAAAAACTGTATGGTATTGGTACAGATACAGACAGATAGACCAGTGAAATTGTATTGAAGACCCAGAAATAAACCCACACACCTATGGTCTCTTGATTTTTGAAAATGGAGCCAAAACCATCCAATGCCAAAAAGATAGCCTTTTCAGCAAATGGTCCTGGTTAAACTGGAGGTCAGCATGTAGAAGAATGGAGATCAATCCATTCTTATTACCGTGTACAATGCTTAAGTCCAAGTGGATCAAGGAAATCCAGATCAAACCAGATACACTCAAACTAATAGAAGAAAAATTGGGGAGGAATCTCGCACACATGGGCACTGGAGAAAAGTTCCTGAACAAAACACCAATGGCTTATGCTCTAAGATCCAGAATTGACAAATGGAATCTCATAAAACTGCAAATCTTCTGTAAGGCAAAGGACACTGTTGTTAGGACAAAATGGCAACCAACAGATTGGGAAAAAGATCTTTACCTATCCTACAACTGACAGAAGGCTTATATCCAAAATATACAAAGAAATCAAGAAGTTAGACTGCATGGAGACAAATAACCCTATTAAAAAATGGAGTTCAGATCTAAACAAAGAATTCACAGCTGAGGAATGTCGAATGGCTGAGAAACACCTAAAGAAATGTTCAACATCTTTAGTCATAAGGGAAATGCAAATCAAAACAACCTTGAGATTTCACCTCACACCAGTCAGAATGACTAAGATCAAAAACTCAGGTGACAGCAAATGCTGGCAAGGATATGGAGAAAGAGGAACACTCCTCCATTGTTGGTGGGATTTCAGACTGCTTCAACCATTCTGGAAATCAGTCTGGAGGTTCCTCAGAAAATTGGACATTGAACTACCTGAGGACCCAGCTATACCACTCTTGGGCATATACCCAAAAGATGCCCCAACATATAACAAAGACACATGCTCCACTATGTTCATAGCAGCCTTATTTATAATAGCCAGAAGCTGGAAAGAACCCAGATGCCCTTCCACAGAGGAATGGATACAGAAATGTGGTACATCTACACAATGGACTACTACTCAGCTATCAAAAACAATGACTTTATGAAATTCATAGGCAAATGGATGGAACTGGAAAATATCATCCTGAGTGAGGTAACCCAATCACAGAAAAACACACATGGTATGCACTCATTGACAAGTGGATATTAGCCCAAATGCTCAAATTACCCTCGATGCACAGAACATATAAAACTCAAGAAGGATGACCAAAATGTGAATGCTTCACTCCTTCTTTAAAAGGGGAACAAGTGTACCCTTGCGAGGGAATAGGGAGGCCAAGTTTAGAACAGAGCCTGAAGGAATGCCCATTCAGAGCCTGCCCCACATGTGGCCCATACACATACAGCCTTGACCAAACTAGGTAAGTTGGATGAAGCAATGAAATGCAGGCGGACAGGAACGGGATGTAGATCTCTCCTGAGAGACACAGCCAGAATACAGCAAATACATAAGCGAATGCCAATAGCCAACCACTGAACTGAGAACGGGACCCCCGTTGAAGTAATTAGAGAAAGGACTGAAAGAGTTTGAAGGGGCTTGAGACCCCATATGAACAATAATGCCAACAAACCAGAGCTTTCAGGGACTAAGCCGCTACCCAAAGAGTATATGTGGACTGACCCTGGGCTCCAACCTCATAGGTAGTAATGAATAGCCTAATAAGGGCACCAGTGGAAGGGGAAGCCCTTGGTCCTGCCAAGACTGAACCCCAGTGAATGGGATTGTTGCGGGGAGGGTGGTAATGGGGGAAGGATGGGGAGGGGAACACCCATATGGAAGGGGAGTGGGGAGATTAGGGGGGCTGTTGGTCTGGAAACCAGGAAAGGTAATAATAATTGAAATATAAATAAGAAATACCCAATTTAATAAACATGGAGAAAAAATTAAAAAGAAAAAAGAAAGCATGTTCAACAAGTGGTACTCACTGGATATCTGTAGTTGAAGAATGCAGATATTTCTATATCTATCAACGTGCATAAAACTCAAGTCCAAGTGGATCAAAGACTTGAACATCAAACTGTGTATATTTAATATAATAGAAGAGAAAGTAGCAAATAACCTAGAATACATTGATATAGGAGAGAGCCTCCTAACCAGAATACCAACAACTCAGGCATTAAGATCAACAATTAAATGGGATATCATGAAACTGAAAAGCTTTTATAAGGCAAAGGACACTGTCAGTGGGAGAAAACAGTAGCCTAAAAAATGGGAAAAGATCTTCAGTAACCCTACGTCTATCAGAGGGCTGATCTCTAAATATGTAAGACATAAAACAAAAGAAATCAAATCACTGAAATGATGGTGTTCCTGGCTAAACATATAATTTTTGACAGAGGATTCTTAAATGGTTGGGATGTATTTAAATGTTTAACATTCTTAATCATCAGGGAAATGCAAGTCAAAATAACTCAATCTTGTATATTTTAGGATGGCCAAAATCAAAGACAAAGTGCAGTTCATGCTGAAGATGATTTGGAACAAGGGAAATATTCCTTCCTTGCTGATGGGAGTGCAAATTTGTACAACCACTTTTGAAATCAATTTGTAGTGTCTCAGAAAATTGGGGATAGTTCTACTTCAGATCTCCTGGGTATATGTTCAAAGGATAGTCCACCACACCACAAGGACACTTGATCAACTATGTTCATAGTAGCAATTATTAGTAATAGCCAGAAAGTGGAAATATCTAGGTGTCCCTTAATGGAAGAATGACTAAAAAAAAAGATGACACATTTACAAAATGGCATATCACTCAGCAATTAAAAACAAGCATACATAAAATTTGCAAATGGATGGAAATAGAAAATATCGTCCTGATTGAGGTAACAGAGACCCAGAAAGACACACATTTTATGCGCATGCTTATAAGTATATATTAGCTATAAAATATAGGATAACTATGCGACCATCCATAGACACACAGAAAGTAAGTAACTAGGATGGCCTAAGTGGGGATGCTAGAGTCTTACTGACAGGGAAATAGAATAGATATGAGAGGTGGATGAATAGGGGTACTAGGTGGGAGAGTGGATGAGGAGAGAAACAGAAGGGATCAAGTATGGGGAGGACTGAGGGAAAGAACTGGGAGAGCCAGAATGGGTGGTGGTGTGGCATCTCTGGGACAATCTAGAAAAGAGACAATAGGAACTCTGAAGAATCTTTGAGGGTAAACATTGGTTAACAATCGTAGTATTGTATCTGGATATGGAACCAGAAGAAACCACCTCCTGTAATCAGGCAAGTCTTCCAGTGGAGGGATGGGGACACAAACCCATCCACAAAACTTTAGATACACAATATTTCTGCCTATAGTATAAAGGAAAAAGGTGCAGGGATAAAGATGAAGCAGAAATTGAGGAAATGGCTAATCAATGACTGGCCCAACTTAAGATCCATGCCATGAAAGCCCACTGCTGACACCATTAATGATACTCTGTTATACTTGTAGACAGGAGCCTAACAAACTGTCATCTGGGAGGCTTTATCCAGAACCTTCTGGAAATAGATGCAGAGACCCAAACCCAAACATTAGGTGGAGCCCTAGGGAATTCTGTGGAAGGAAGCAATGAAAGAGCCAGCAAGCTTAAGGATGCCACAATAAATCCTACAGAATCAAATAGCCTAAGCTCATAGTGGCTTTCAGAGTTTGACCAACCAGAGAACACGGATGCAATGGACCTAGGCCCTGTGCACTTATGTAACAAATGTGCAACTTGGTCTTCATGTCGGACTCTTAACAGCAGGGACAAGGGCTGTCTCTGACTTTGTTGTCTGCCTTTGGATCCCTTAACTGGGCTGCCTTGTATAGCCTCAATTGGAGAAGTACTTAGTAGTGTTAGGAATACAGTTGGGATTAGGGTTAGTGTTAGTGTTAGGGTTAGGGTTAGGGTTATGGTTTGATATCCATAGGAATCATCTTCTCTGAGAAGAAAGGAGGGGGAATGGAGAGAGCAGAGGTGAGAAGGAAGAAGGGGAAGGTATAATCACACTGTAAAGTAAATAAATAATAAATGAAAATGAATTAAGTATACCGAGGGGGGAAAATAAACACTTTTTCCAGGAATACCTCTAATATTAGATATTCAAAAGCTGATGGAGGATTGTGAGTTCAACAGTTGAAGAAAACATGATTTACTCATTGCAAAGTTATATATATATTATACATATATATATATGTAGGTTGATGTTCTTACGGAGGTGAGGGCAGACACAAGATAAAACGAGGCCAGTCATTGGACAAGAAGAAAGTGAGGTGGGAACAGAGGTTTTAGAAGAAGAGGGAGGAGAAAAAGGGGAAGCAGCGTGAAGGCAGACATAAAACTATCCTTGCCATGCATCTCTACATAGATATAGGTTGTTACGAATATTTCTTAAGGGATGAATTTCAATAGGCAAATTTGTCCTATCTAGGTGGGGAGTTTATATCCTTATCAACTAGTTGTAACTTAATTGTGTGGAGGTATTGTACATTGAGTATTTAACACATAAATCTGATTATTGGGTTATGGTTTCTTGAGTCTTGTTATTAACAGGTAGCTGGGACCAATGTTCCTGGCTGGCCAGGGCTGGCCAGGGTCACTAAAAGTGGGAGCAGAGAGACCAATGTGGTCAGAAGGTAGCTGGGCAAATGTGGTGTGGTGCCTCATGGAAGTCAGCTGCTGCTGAGATAAATTAAGGTTAATTCTGTATTGCCCTACAGTGCCAGAACGAATGCCAGGTAGTGATTGCCCAGGTCCACGAGTACCAGGGTCCCAGACTGGAGTGAGGATGTGTGGGAACTGGTCATTCCCTTTTAATTATACCACAACATATGTATGTATGGAAGCTTTCTTTGACTTTTTCTTACTTGAAAATGAGTTTAACTATATAATTTATAAGTTAGTATTTTTACTTTTAAGCCTTAGTAGCCATCACATAAAAAATACATATACAGTAATTATTTTGTCATAGATGTGCACTTTTTGTAGTGTAGCAATAGTGACATAAACACTTTTAATAGAAGTGGCCCATCATTTTATCATGAGATAAATATGACTTACCATAGTCGAGGAACATAGATTTAATTCACCTCATGTCTTGGGAGACATTAAGTGAGCTTTTATAATCAGAAGGACAGAAAGTCATAAATCAATACATTTACCAATTATATTTGTGGAAGTATCAGTTAAGTAGGCTATTGAAAAATATAAGTTGCAGATATTATCTTACCTTGTTCTTAATGTTAGAGTTGATGGATGCTGGAGAGTTTATTGATCCGTCAGGAGAGTGCTAAGCCAGACAGTCTATAGGAGCTTTAGAGAAGACGTTTAGATGCAATTTCATCAGAAACTTCTAACCAGAGATAATGTATATTGCCCTTTTTTCTTTATCAAATGTGGCTTTATTCAATGACAAACACTTTCTACAGCTGCACCTGTGGAACATCACATGGAAAAAACCAGTTTGTTTTATCTCTCTAGACTTTTTTCCTTTTTCTAAACCTTATTAAAAATGAGATTGGGCCTATAAATAAGAAAGAAATAAATTTAAATTCACAAAACTGTACATTATCAAAAAGTCACTAAAACACCACATTTGGTTATACAAAAATAACCAAATTTTTTTGTTGTAAAAGGAACATGGAAACTTGTTGATGTTGATGGTTTCTTGCTGTTGCTGAGGATATATTGCAATTTTTTGAATGAAAGGAACATATGCTAACCCACTATGGGATTTCTCCATAAAGGTTATGCACATAACGTTTCATAGTATTTACCAATTCTCACACAATCAATGCAGTAGTGTCTGTTGATCTATACAATTGATGCACAGACCTACATAAGGATGGTATATCATCCATTTGAGTTACATTTATTACATAACATTGTTCGACTTTTCCTGTGTGAACTCACTTTTTTGATTTTTTTGAAACACAAGTTTTACAAATAAGTCCTATGTTACTTTAAAGTGATAAAATTTTTTGCCATTTAACAAATAATTCATGTTACCTCAAAAAGTTTCTGTAATTAATTTTATACAGGTAATATAATCACATCAAAGCCCAATAAAAAAAACAGAGAGAGAGAGAGAGAGAGAGAGAGAGAGAGAGAGAGAGAGAGAGAGAGAGAGAGAGAAGAGAAATTGCTGCTTCTTAGTCTTTAGTGAACTAAGGAATTAATTATTTGGAAAGTGTTTGAAAAGTGATCATGCCTAAGCTCTACCCGAGCTTTGGATAGCTTGGGATTTACTGTTTCTACTGTAGTACAAACTAGTGCTGTCTATTTGTAGAATACCCAATTGTTAATGACATACTAGTAAATTGAAACAAGCTGCTCACTAAAGTATTGCCCCATAATTGAGAAGATTTTCTTCTAAGGATATAAAGACAGTGTACCATTAGAACTGTATCAACATAATTTATTATTCTCAAGAGCTTAAGGACAGAGACCATAGAGTTATTAATAAATACAAAGATGATGGTCAAACATTTTCAGGAATTCTCTGAGGTTGCTAGGATGAGAAATCCATCTTTATGATGAAACTAGTATTATAAATCAAAGAAAAATAATTGTAAACTGAGATACACTAAAGTAATCAAATTTCCACTAAAGTCAGGATGAGCTTAAGGATACATATTAGAATAATAACAAATAATTTGCAAGTCTATTTAGTATTCTAAAACAATGGACAAGTGTAATAAATATTTAATTAAAGTGATATATATATATATATATGAATTATCCAATTATGTACCTAGAAAATCCAAAAAGTATAAAGATACTTGTAAGGCAAATTAATGGATCGTAACTACTAGAAACAGATATTTAATTTATGTGAAACGATCATTTATAAAACAACAGTGGGATGTATTTACATTAAATACAAAAATCACACCTCAGAATATATTTAATAAATAAAATTTAAGAAAAGCTTTAACATTTTCAATTATTCAAAATGGGTTTCTAAAATTGGAGAGAGCCAATCTGTGCACTTAATTTTATTTATTTATTTATTTATTTATTTATTTATTTATTTATTTGTTGCTAGAAATACAGCCCAGAGCCTTCTTTATACTAAGTAGTTATTCTGTGATTAAGCCGTATGTCAAGACCATATATATTCTTGCATTAAAAATTATGGTGAAAAAAATCAAACAATTCCAATTTTGTCACAAATTAATAAAAACAAAAAAGCACAAAACCCATAGAGTATCTTTAATGTCTCTTTTTTTGAAACTATATGATATTGTAAAATCTAGAGTAGAAAATTAAAGTCTAAATCTATCTTTAAACATTGACAGACTTGGAGAAAGTTCCAAAGAACAGTTTTCCATATAATAAAATCCCATTTCTAATGGGCACTCACTGCTCTGGCACAGGAACCAGATTTGGCTCCGAGTAGCACATGGCACTTTATACATGTCTGTAACTTTATTTCTAGGTGATTTTACATCCTATTTTGGCTTTTGGGAGGGGGTTCCTGAACACATGTGGTACACATAAATTCATAAATTAAAATAGTAAACAGATATAGACAATAAATGTTTTAAAATCCTATTTATGAAACCACCAAAATAAATGAATAAGTGATATTCCAGTAGTGCAATTGGTTAACACTATACTTATAGAGAATAAATGGATAGATATATAGATGTAGGCCGAAGAAGACAATAATACCAGAAACAGTTTCGCACACAAGTGTCTCTCTCTCACTCCCTCCCTCCCTCTCCCTCTCTCCTCTCCTCCTCTCTCTCTCTCTCTCTCTCTCTCTGTGTGTGTCTTGGCGTGCGGCATGTATGCGTGTCTATGTCTGTATGTGTTTATACAAAGTGTTGAGAACAAACTATGTCCTCATCTAAGTTACTTCATATTCTGCAAACTGTTTTATTTGTTGTTTGTTTCCTTGTTTTTGTTAGCTATGCTTTTCTCTAAGATCCAAGAGACTCCATTTTATAAGCATCTTTTGAGACCCATTTTAAGCACTAGTGCTATATTCAGTTGAAAACAGAAACTGCATTATCTGTTAGGCTTTATCTACCCAACACTGCTATGGGTTACTCAGACTAGTTTAGATCTAAGGTAAGTGCTATAGTGATTTCCTAGTATCCTGTGATAGTATTACAATGACATGGAATGTTAGAGTTGAAAATTGACTGGAAAATACCATGAAAGAAGTCAAAATTGGTAGTTTCTGATCTTCCCAGAAAAAGCCCTGCCTGTTCTCATAAGAGAAAAGAATATACTACCTTTCATTTATTTTACCCTGTTTCTGTAACTTCTCAAACTACCAAGGTTGAGACTTTGGTTTGTGGGTTTACCTTTGTCCTTTTCTTATTCTTAGTTTTTAAATACATTTTCTTTCCTGTAGTTGTGCTCCATCTTGTCATGGGTTCCACAATTCAGGGAGAAGAAAAGTGGAGGAGGCAAGAGTGTGAGGAAAAAGAACATTATATATGCATGCACATATACATATGCATGTAAAGGAGCTTTAATCCAGCAACATTCGTGCTCTGGCAAGAGATTTGATCCAAAGACATGATTCAGCTGCAAAACAGAAACACTGCACACCTTTAAACTCGCTGGCTGGAATAAACACCTTTGATCCCTCTGGCTGGAATACAGACATGCCTTTAGTACACACCTTTAATCCCACAGTGACATTTAATTGAAGGCAGACAAAGTGGAAAATAAGAGTAAGATTTGGTAAAGATAAGATGTGCCCAACTTTTAGGAGAACAGAGAGAAAAGAGAGGCTACTTAAGAACAGTGGGAGAATTGAATTGAATTGAATTCAGTTCAGAGTAGTTCAATTTAGAGCATTTCAATTTGACGCAGTTCAGCTGAGTGCAGTTGTGCTCAGTTCAGTTTGTGGAGTTCAGAGGCTGTTTTGGCAAGTAGAGAAATTAAGTCAGAAGCCAAGAGAAGCCAATTTGAATCATTCAGCTTGAACTAGCCAGTCAGAGTTCAAAAAGCACTAGAAACAGTTTATTCAACAGTAAGTCTCAGAGGCTGAAACATTCTAGGCTTAGATTAGCAGATAGCAGTTCAAAGCTGAAGCCCTCAGGGTCTGGGTTTACAGAAGAATAGATTGTATAGAGGCTAGAAGTTCCTGGGCTTATACCTAGGGATAGAACAGAGCTAGAAATGCTCTGGGCTCAATCCAAGCCATGTATATGTAAAGCTTGGATATCACTCTCAACCCTTAATCTGAGGAAATAAAAGCAACATTTACATAAACATATATATGTATACCCATTTGTTTTAATGAATTCATTAGTGAGATTTTTATTGTGTTATATGGTTAAATGGTGTATATTTCCATTAACATATGAAGAAGTCTAATACTTGAAAAAAGAAAATTAATTTTTAACACTAATTATTATGAGTGCTGAGCTATTCTTAGATTCCAGTAAAAAGTTTGGTTGACTAGAGATAGCAATAATGTACTGCACAAAGTAGAAAAAAGAACTTAGACAAAATTTGAAGTTTTCACCATTCAGAAATGTTTGCTGCAACATGACTTGCAGACTTATTTATTATACAGTATACATGTGCGCTGCAGCATCACATAATCCCATTAATATGTATAATTTTTATGAGCTTGTGTTTCAGTTAAATGTACATTTAATAGGAAAGAAAGAATGAAGTTAGTAAGTGAAGCATGCTGGCAGGGTTTGCTATCCATATGGAGAAATCACATACATATTCCTATTTCACTTTGTGTACAAAAATAAATTAAAAATGTTATAAATGTCAAAACCCAAGTATATTATTATTAGAAGGAAATTTGTGTATCTGTATTTAAGCAAAAAAGAATCTACAGATGTCATAAGTGAAATTTTATAGATTTTTCTAGTTAAGTGTTTAAAACTTATATCCTTCCAACAATAAAATCAAAGTCATATATTGTATTGAAATACAACAGACTGAGGAAGGATTTGCTATGCATTTAGTGAATTGTTGTTCCTCACCAACAAAGACCTAAAAACTAAAAGGCAAATGAAAGAAAGTAATATCTCCTAGTGGAGCAAATGATATAGCTCTCAAATTTTAAAGCTGAATATGTAAATTACTGATAAGAAAATCCTGCTATGATGCTTGTGTTATGAAGTCAAATCACAAGATATTGTGACTTATACTAAGTTTTCTCTGTCAGTTGTCTGCTTTTCTGGAACCTGGGAACAACTGCTGATTTAAGAAGTCTAACAATTTTGATTTTGGTCTTAAACCTGACTGGACAACATATATTCTTTGAAATCTTTAGCCATCTAAAATTTTAAATTATATTTTCCAATGATTATTGAACTCTTACTACTCATGTAGTTCCTAGGGGAAATCTATATCATATTATTTCATTTACTTCTTATTCTGACTTTTAAGACAGGCACAATGTGTATATCAAACACAATCAGGGCTGTGTAAATTAATGTCATTTTCCCATGACCATAATGGTAAACCAAAGACCTTGAAACTAGGTCTTCCTGACTATCTAGCACATATCCTACAATATTTAATTGCATATATTTGGACAACAAAGTGTAAACTAAAACATTTGACAAGGCCGGAACTTAATTGCTAATATAAAAATGTCTCTAAATTGTTCTTCCCCTCATGTACCTAGTAAGACATTTTATAAATTGTATACACCAGTTGTTCAGTCCACTGCAACACATAACTGTACACAATAATAACACACACTCACAATATTCTATATGGTTTCAAGAAAATTACTGAAACCTGTCCTGCAACTTTCCATCGGTAGGTTGTGGCTATCTGGTCTACACATGGGTAATTAGAACACTTCAAAATGATAATTGTCCGTGCAAAAGTCCTGTTAACTTTGAGCTGAAAATATTGCTCAGAGATTAATACTAGTTGGCTCATCTTACAGAGAACCCATTTACTCCCCAGTATCCACACAATGGCTCACAACCATTTTTAACTACAGTTCTAAAGGGCACTACCACCTTCTTCTGGACTTCCTGAGCAAGAATTATGGATGTGTTGCAAATATATACACACACGTAAAATACCTCAGATTTTGTCTATTTTTTTCCACACAGAATGAAAAAGAAAAAGAATTATAATTCCAGGGGCGTCATATTTACTATTTTTACATTTTCTATTTTTATTTAAAATTTGCTTTATTCTATGTGAATATAGATTAAATAGAAATTTAAAGCTGATAATGAAATAAATTAGGGGAAAAGAGCTTCTACACAAGGCATAAAAGAATTCCCATACTTTGTGATGTCTCTCTACGTAGAAGAATATCTTAAAATGACATCAGGAACATAGAAAAATAACACTTGCTTTCCTCATTGTTTATGATGTTTCTGTTACTGAGACATGGAGTATGTAAATATATGACATATACTGGGAACCAAACTGTCTTCCACACTAGACTGTAATATCTATTAGCTAGTCCTATAACAGAAAAATCTAGAGCAGTGTGATACTCTTGTTGAGAATGAATAATGCTGAAAACTCCTCAATGTGCTGTCAGAATATGAATTATTGGCAATGATGAGATTTTAAGGAGTGAGTTAACTGATGAAAACCCATGCTTGATGAATAAGTATCAATTCTGTCCTTAAGGTTGCTTTTGTGGTTTTTGTTTGTTTTTACTCTTTAATATCTATATATTGTCAACAGCAGCCAAAAATTCTTCAATTATCTTGTCTTTATGTCAATACATTCTCTTTGACACTGTGATGGAACAGTGTTATTAAACAAACAAGAAAGCACCAAACTACCTAGAATGAAGCAGTCACAGTAAAACAATTATCTATGTCTTATGCAGCTTTTTCTCACTGTGGTTCATCTGGATCTTGGCTAGAATTGTTTGTGACAGGCCAACTATTTGAAAGTAGAAGATGAAAGTGCCTTATTTCTATACACTTACAGTGGCTGAAAATTGATACACACCTGTTGTGTGACTCTTTCTTGCAAGACATAAACAAATGTCTGTTCCCCTCAGTTAAGAGAAGATGACAGAACAAAGAAACAATTCCAACCAAGTCAGAGGTAGTAAGTCAGTGAATATATTGCGATTGCTTCAAGGAGTGTAGGTAAGATGTGATTTACTCCGTGGCAACTATAACTCTGAAAGCCCACCCCAACATGGGCCATGACCCACACTACTTGGAATCTGTATTCTTGGATTTTCCTGCAGTACCTATACACGATTTAGTGGTCAGAGTTTCCCTCCTCAGCAATAGTTAGAGCTTGTAACATTTTGTGGAGGGGCTTTGAGAATCCTGTAAATTTCGGCTGTCTCAAACCTGCGTGTTTGTTTGTTTTCTGAAGTTTAAAGTCTCCCCTCAAGGAAGAAATCTTTCAGTTCAGAGAAAATAAATACAAACAGCACCAGAATGCTTTATTTCACTTTGTCAAAACCATGCCATCCTTCATTTTACCTTACCTTGCAGTGGCAAAACATTGTTTTTGTTATTATTTCTTATTTAATTTTAAATTTATTTTTACATGTAGAGGGAAAATATTATGTTGAATAAATCTCAGTATAAAAACTTTCTTTCCATTAATGAATTACTTAAAATGGTAAAAACTTCTCTTGAATTATCCAGGTTGATATTAACTTTACAGGTAGAATGGTGAGTATATTCCTGCTGTTTAGGGCGCATGGTAAGCAACAGTGTTAGGGAATATTTAATCTTTTTTATTAATTTATTCCCTTCTCATTAGGGAAGGGAAGGCCTAGCCATAGGTACCAACATGCCCTGACACAACAAGTCACAGCAAGACTAAGCACATCCTCTCCCATTGGGACCATACAAGGGAGCCCAACTGGAAGAAAGAGATCCAGTGGCAGGCAACAGAGTCAAAGACAGCCCCTGCTCCAATTGTTAATGGAGTCACATGAAGACCAAGCTGAACATCTGCTAAATATGAGTTGAGGGTCTAGATTCAGCCCATGCATACCCCTTGGCTGGTCGTTCAGTGTCTGTGAGCCTCCATGAGCCCAGGTTTGTTGACTATGTAGATCTTCTTGTGGCATCCTTGAGCCCCCTGGCTCCTCAATCCTTCTCTTGGACTAGACTTCCCAAGCTCTGCCTAATGTTTGGCCGTTGGTCTCTGTATCTGTTTCCATCAGTTTCCGGGCGAAGCCTCTCAGAAAATAATGTTAGGTTCCTGTGTGCAAGCATATTAGAACAGCATTAAGGGTATCAGAGGTTAGTACTCTTCCATGCTGTGGTGATCCAGTTGAGTAAGTCATTAGTTGGCACACCCCTTCCAATCTCTGCTTCTTCGTTATTCCCACGAATCTCGTAGGCAGCACAAATTTTGTGTCAAAGATTTTCTGGGTGATTTGGTGTCCTTCTCCCTCCATGGTAAGCCCTGTTTGTGTACAGAAGGTGGCCACTTCATGCACCATATCCACAATATTAGGAGTTTCAGTTAGGATCACCTCCATAGGCTCCCACGAGCTTTCACATCTCTGGATTCTGGCTTCTTTCAGAGATGCCCCCTCCCATTTTCCATTCTTTAAGCCCTCTCCCCACTCAATGGCACTCTCAACAACTGATTCCCATCCCCTTCCCTTCCCCATACTATCTCCCACCCAGTTCCTTCCCTCCATCTACCTCTGCTATTCATTTTTATTTTCCTTCTGAGTGAGATTCAATTACTCTTGCTTGAGTCTTTCTTGTTACTTAGCTTCTTTGGGTCTGTGGATTGTAGCATGGTTATCTTGTACTTTTTGGCTGATATCCATTTATAAGTAACTATATACCGTATGGGTTGTTCTGGGTCTGGTTACCTTATATAGGATAATATTTTCTTGTTCTATCCATTTCCCTACAAATTTTGTGATGTCCTTGCTTTTAGTATATGAGTAGTATTCCATAATAAATGTGTCACATTTTCTTTATCCATTATTTGTTTCAGGGTCATCTGGGTTGTTTCCAACTCCCAGCAATTATGAATAAAGCTGTTATGAATGTAGTTGAGCAAGTGTAATTGTGGTCTGTTGAAACATATTTGGGTATGTCCCCAGGAGTGTTATAGCTGGATCTTGAAGTAGAACTATTCCCACGTTTCTGAGAAACCACCAAACTGATATCCTCAGTGATTTTAAAACTTTAGATTCCTACCAACAAAGGAAGAGTGTCCCCTTGGTTTAACACTTTAAAACTTGTGACAGCATGTGCTGTTATTTGAATTTTTGTTTTAGCTATTCTGCTGAGTATAAGATGGAATCTCATAGTTGTTTTGATTTGCCTTTCCCTGATGACAAAGAACTTTGAATATTTTTAAGTACATCTAGGCCATTAGAGATTCCTTTGTTGAGAATTCTGCTTTGAGCTGTGCCACATTTTTAAACTGGGTTATTTGGTTTGTAGGTATCTAATTTCTTGAGTTCTTTATATATTTTGGATATTAACCCTCTATCTGAAGTTAGGTTGGTGAAAATATTTTCCCATTCTGTGGGTTTCCCTTTTGTTCTTTTGATAGGGTCCTTTGCCTTACTGAAACTTTTCAGTTTAATGAGATACCATTTATTAATTGTCTTAGTGATTGAGCTATTGGTGTTCTGTTCAGGAAGTTGTCTTGTGTACTAATGCATTCAAGATTATTTCCTAGTTTCTCTTCTATTAGCTTTTGAGTACCTGGTTTTATGTTGAGGTCTTTGGTCCACTTAGACCAGATTTTTGTGTAGGGTAATAAATATGGATATATTTGCATTCTTCTACATGCATATATCCAGTTAGACCAACATCATTTGTTGAAGATGCTTTCTTTTTTCAATTGCATGAATTCTCACCACTCTCCATTGGTGAAATGGGGTGTTGAGGCTCCCACTATTATTATATAATTTTCACGTGTGATTTAAGCCTTAGTGATGTATCTTTTATGAATGTAAGTACCACTGCATTTGGGAGATAGATATTCAGAATTCAGATGTCATCACTGTCATCATTGGATTTTCCCTTTGATGAGTACGATGTGTCCTTCATTGTGGGGGTGGGGGCTAGCTCCGGAGGGGGTCTTCTTTCTTGTTGGTTCTTCATGAGGCAGAGGAGGTGGGAAGAGTGTCTTGCTTGCTAGGCTAGGTGGAAGTTTGGAGCAATAAACTTCTATTGAACCAAGAGAAGTGAATAGCATTTGCAGAAGGAAAAACTTTTACATAGGCAAATATGCATAAACTTATGTAAGTTCATATACAGATTCGTGAATGTGTATTTATACATTTCCACTATTACTAATTGGGTCCCATTTACATGCTTTCTCACAATTACAATTCTTACACACACATATACATACATTCTCACAATTACATACTTACACACACATTCATACTTACATATACATATGGTGCAAAAGACCAAGCACTGGTGCCAAAAACACTCACTCATTCTGGATGAAAAATGAGCTCCAATCTTTATTGCATAGAGAAAGAAAAGGCTTCTACACTTTTAGTGCTAAATTAACTAAACCCAAGTTTGTAAGAAAAAATGCTTGTTCCTTTTAATAAGACTAAGCCTGCCTTGTTATTTAGAAATGACCTGTCCTGTCCCATGGTAAGGAGAAGCCAGCCTGCTCCTTTTGCTTTTTGCAGCTTCTTCTTTTCTCCTCTTTCCCTCTGCATTCTGCACATAGCTCTCTTAGTATTTTATGTTACCTATAGTCTCTAAGTTATTCCACCCTGCATTCTCCTTCTAATTTTGCTCTTTTCCAGCTATAATGTCCCAATAATGCTCTTATTTTCAATGCCTTTTCTCTCAATGCTATGCCTATCCTTCTAAGATCTTGAGTTCAGTTCTGTCTAAAAAGTGTGCTGTCTTAATTCTTCTCAGCTCAGTACTTCTTAGCTTAGTTTTGACACTTCTCTTTGTCCTCAGCACTTAAGCATCATTCAGAATACATGATCACATGTTACAAAGGTCATCACAAGTTCATACAAAAAAATCAAATCATAAATTGAAATAGAAGTTTACAACAGAGAATGTTTACATGAATATACTTTAGAAGTAATTATCTGGTTAAACATCCATCACTTGTCATAGCTCCAAAGGTTAACTGAAGGTTTAAAACCATAACTAAGTTACTAGTAAAGTTTTGTATAGATAAACCCAGTCAATATTTTATCCTCTGTTCTAGCACCTATGATAAATCATTAGTTCCCTTTTTATGATCTTTGGTTAATTGTTTTACAACCTCTTGGAATGTGCTCTGAGTAGGAGAAAGTCTGGTTACCATCTAAGAGCAATTAACTGGTGACACTTGGGAGACTGGCAGAGATCTGATTGCAGTTTTGACTATCAGGAAAAGACTTAATAGCAGTCCCACTATAAAAGAGCTTAATAACCACTGTTATAATTTTAGGAGTTCTTATAGGATCATCATTTAGACTTAAGAAGTCATCTATTTGTCTATATAGCATCACTACAAGAGAGTATATCTTCGTAGATCTGCAGAAATCTGCTCCAAAGGGGTGTGCTATTATGTAATGATTGTTATATGTGTTTAATAATAATAGGAAGAAGCATTTTAATAGCAGGAATCTTTCCTAAATTGAATCCTTTACAGCCTTGCTTAATAAGGGTGAATGGATCGCAGATTATATAATAATCCAAGGTTGGCCATCTCAGGATGATCACCTGCTAGTTATTAACTTGTCCTGTTATGGATCCTGCCACTTCCCTATCTCTTTTGATTAATTTTGGTTGAAAGTTTCTTTTATTAGATATTAGAATGGCTACTCCTGATTGTTTCTTGGGTCTTGGACAAAACTTTTCCAGCCTTTACTCTGAGGTAGTGCTTATTTCTATTGCTCATGTGTATTTCTTGTATGGAGCAGAATTATGGATCTTGTTTCCATATCCAATTTGTTAGCCTGTGACTTTTCATTGGGGGAATTGAGTCCATTGATGCTGAGAGATGTTATTTAAAAATGATTGTTAATTCTTGCTATTTTGATCTTTGTGGTGGTGGTGGTGGTAGTAGTAATAGTGGTAGTAGTAGTAGTAGAAACAACAGCAGCAGCAGTAGTAGAGTGTGTGTGTGTGTGTGTATGTGTGTGTCTTTGTGTGTGTACTGAAATTACATCATTTTCAACTTTACCTTCAATCTCCTTCTAAAACCCCTCCGATGTCTCAGTAAGTTTTTTTTTAACTTTATATATGTTAAATGTCAACATTCCCTTTTTGGAAGAATACAATATTTTTACTGTCTCCTATTTTCATGTGACTGTTTAGAAAAGATTCTTAGACATTGTTAGAGAAAAGAATTAAACCTATAGGTTAAAGGTGGTTTGTTTTCTTCAATGAACTTTCTCCAATAAAAAAAATACTTGTATTGACTAACATGTGAAAAAGGAGCTCATTTCATCTCAAGGAAAGCAACATAGGCTTTGCAATGAGGTAAAGTGATGTCCCTTTGCCTTTTAAAACTTGTGAACAGGAAATACCACTGCAATGAAGTTTCCATTTCAACTCTTATTTTACCTTGTATGTTATAATAATTTATCTTTATATAATGCCCATATTTTACTAAGGAAAAATTGGTATAAAGCAGCTTCCTAATAGTGTGACTACTTAGATCTAATTTCTTAATCATTATTACCACAAAGTCAGAGATCTAATTTGAAAATTGCATGTTTGTATATGTATATGTATGTCTATATCTGAGTTTCTCTGTGTGTCTATTGATCTCTGACTCTCTCTCTCTCTCTCTCTCTCTCTCTCTCTCTCTGTGTGCGTGTGTGTGTGTGTGTGTGTGTGTGTGTGTGTGTGTGTGTGTGTGTGTGGTGTTTCCTTGACTGAGAAGGATAAAAGAGTTTTTTCAGGCTCAAAGTCAACTCATGCATTATATTTGTAAAGGTACAAAATGAGTCAAAATTTCCCTCTATTCCTGAATGAACTTCGACCATGAAATGCCCATGAAGCTACCTAAATTTGTGACAACTATCATATGGGCTAAGTGTGATTTTATTATTTCAAATTGATGGTCCATCCCTATTCTGGGTGCTGCTGAGATTGAACTTGGTCTTGGTACACATTGACAATAAATGCAGAAAATGCAATATTCTCTTCCTATTAGTGCATACTTTCTGGCTTCTTTCTTTTCTCACTAAGTTTTTTAAATGAACAATAAATTGGTGTCGTGCTGAATGAAATGCTTGTGGACAAGTGCAATGAACCATGAATCAAAAGACTAATTCTATGATTTTGGTTTTGTCACTGACTTGATAGATGATTGAAGGTGAGTCACTTCTCCTCCTTAGGCTTCATACTAGTTACTTTTGGAAAATAACAGATTTAGGATCTTTATGTGCCGTGCTATCCATAAGCACCTGTAAACTGTGGTTTTAAAGCTACCTTTTTTCAGATAATAACATTTATTATAAGACATCATTTTTTTCTCTTTTGAAGAATATTTCCTACTACAAAATTTTAGCAGCCATTCAAAGTCCCTGGATATTGTTTGTCATTCTGAGAAACAATTCATCACTCAAGTACAATAATATCTATATCTTCCTTTAACCTGCAGTTCTTTATCAGTACAGTAATAAATAAGCTGACAAAATTTATTGACAAAAGAGGGGTTCATTATGTGCGTTCATCTTCTTATCCTGTGATACATGAATGCCCTTCAGTGAGTATGAAGAAATTGCATGTCTGTATTTCAAGATAGAAGTTTAAGACATTTTTGAGACATTAATACTTATGTTTGGAGAGTCAACTTCAGAAGAACTGGCTGGGGACATCTGTAGTTTGGAGTTAGAGTAGTCATAGCATTTTTTAATCTTAAATTTATTTTGAATAAATAGCTGTAATTCTTGTATTAGAGTTCCTGCAGACTATGCTGCCACTGTCACAATTTGCTATTGTTTGACTGTGCTATTGTTAATACACATTTAATTTTCTATTTTTATGCTCTATAAAGAAAAATCTTAGAAGGATATACTTATATAAATGTACAGGAATTTCTCTAGTTTTATAACTAGGATTGGTTTAGCCAGGCTAATCAAATTTGCTAAGAATTGTATGTTCCTGCTTCAAGTATTATATTATTGATAGTTTTATTTCTTTTTTAATTTCTAATAATTTTTATTGGATATTTCTTTATTTGTATTTCAAATGTTATTCCCTTTCCTGGTTTCCTATTCACAAGACCCCCTATCCATCCCTTCTCCTTCTTGTATAAGAGTTTTCCCCTCCTGATCCACCCACCCTTATCATCCCCCTCCCCACAACAATCCCCTACACTGGGGGTCCAATCTTGGCAGGACCAAGGGCTTCTTCTTCCTTTGGGGTCCAGCAAGGCCATCTTCTGCTACATATGCAGTTGGAGCCATGTATACTTTTGGGGCAGTGGTTTAGTACCTGGAAGCTCTGGTTGGTTTGGCATTCTTGTTCTTATGGGGTCAAGCCCCTTCAACTTTTTCAATCCTTTTTCTAATTCCTGCAACACTGGTTTCATTCTCAGGTCAGTTGTTTGCTGCTAGCATTCACCTCTGTATTTGACATGTTCTGCCTGTGTCTCTTAGGAGAGATCTATATCCGGTACCTGTTGGCATGCACTTCTTAGCTTCATCAAACTTACTTAGTTTTGGTAGCTGTATATGGGACACATGTGGGGCAGGCTCTGAATGGCCATCTCTTTAGTCTCTGCTCTAATGTTTGCCTCAATTCCCCTCCTATGTATATTTCCCCCCCCCCTTTTAAGAAGGAGTGAAGCATCTGAATTTTGGTCATCCTTCTTCCTGAACTTAATGTGGTCCGTGGATTGCATCTTGGAAAATTCAAGGTTTTGGGCTAATGTCTACTTATCAATGAGTGCACACCATATGTGTTTTTCAGTGATTGTGCTACCTCACTCAAGATGATATTTTCTAGTTCCATTTGCCTATGAATTTCATGAAATCATTGTTTTTGATAGCTGAGTAGAACTCCTTTGTGTAGCTATATCGCATTTCCTTATCCATTACTCTGTTGAAGGGCGTCTGAGTTCTTTCCAGCTTCTGGCTATTATAAATAATGCTATGAACATAGTGGAGCATGTATCTTTGTTGTATGTTGAAGTATCTCTTGGGTATATATGCCCAGAAGAGGTATAACTGGCTCCTCAGATAGTGCAATGTTCAATTTATTGAGGAGCCTCCAGACTGACTTCTAGAGTGGTTGTACCAGCTTTTAATCCCACAACAATGGAGGAGTGTTCCTCTTTCTCCACATCCTAGCCAGCATCTGCTGTCACCTGAGTTTTTTATCTTAGCCATTTTGACTGCTGTGAGGTGGAATCTCAGGGTTGTTTTGATTTGCATTTCCCTGATGACTAAGGATGTTGACTATTTCTTTACCTGCTGCTGCTCAGCCTTTTGAAATTCCTCAGGTGAAAATTCTCTGTTTAGCTCTCTACCCCATTTTTAATGGGGTTATTTGGCTCTTTGGAGTATAACTTCTTGAATTCTTTGTGTATTTTAGATATTAGCCTTCTATCAGATGTAGGATAGGTAAAGATCTTTTCCCAATTTGTTGGTTGCTGTTTTGTCCTAATGACAGTGTCCTTTGCCAAAACAGAAGCTTTGAAGTTTTCTGAGGTCCCATTTGTCAATTCTTGATCTTAGAGCATAAGCCATTGGTGCTTTGTTCAGGATATTTTTCACAGTGCCCATGTGCTCGAGACTCTTCCCCACTTTTTCTTCCATTAGCTTTATTGTATCTGATTTGATTTGGAGGTCCTTGATCCCCTTGGACTTATGCTTTGTACAGGGCAATAAGAAAGGATCAATTTGCATTCTTCTGCATGTTGACCTCCAGTTGAACCTACAGCATTTGTTGAAAATGCTATCTTTTTTCCATTGGATGGTTTTAGCTCCTTTGTCAAAGATCAAGTGACCATAGGTGAGTGGGTTCATTTCTGTATCTTTAATTCTATTCCATGCATCTATCTGCCTGTCTCTGTAACAATATCATACAGTTTTTATCACTATTGCTCTGTAATACTACTCGAGGTCACAGATGATGATTCCCCCAGAGTTCTTTTGTTGTTGAGTATAGTTTTCATTATCCTGTGTTTTTTCTTCTTCCTTTTTGTTATTCTAAGTGAATTTGCAAATTGCTCTATCTCTATGTAGACTTGAGTTGGAATTTTGATGGGGCTTGCATTTAGCCTGTAGACTGCTTTTGTCAAAATGGCCATTTTTACTATATTAATCCTGCCAATTCAGGAGCATGGGAGGACTTTCCATTTTCTGAGATCTTCATTTTTTTTTCTTCAGAGACTTAAAGTTCTTGTCATACAGATCTTTCACTTGCTTGGTTAATGTCACTTTCTGTTGCTTAGGTTCCTGTACTTGCCTCTTGCCATCAGGTTGTCTCTGTTGTTAGTTTGTCTTGCTGTCTCTGATAGTGGCTTGATCCTCCTTTAGGCCTGAGTGTCAGCACTCCCATAGACTTGTTTTCCTGTTTTCTTTCAGCTGGTTCTGGGAACAGAGTGTTTAGCTCTCCAGTGTGTAGTAGCTGTTGGCAGCTGGCTTTCAGTTCTTGGCATGGGCAGGACCCAAAAGGGTCCTGACCCTGACTGCTCCTAGGTTCCTGTTCCTAGGGGGCACAGATGGCACTCGGCGATTTCCTCTGGGGTCGGTAATGTGGGCAGAGAATTTTCTCCTCTGATTTCCCAGGAGTGTCCATACTTCTGAGGGTTCAGCTATCTCCCCCATGGGTTTAGGGTGCAGGGAGCTGCTTGGCCAGTTCAGTTCAGTTCAGGGTGCAGACCTGGACAGCAGATTCCTGCAGCTGACTACTCCTATATTCCTGTGTCCAGAGGCACTATGATGTTTCCTCTTGGGCCAGGGTTGTGGAAAAAGTTGGGCAGAAGTGGCAGTCTGTCCTGTGGTCTCAGGATTGTCCTCATTTCTGCTTTCTACCCCACAGGATTTGGGAGCAGGGAGCTGTGGGATGGGTTCAGTTATGTTCCAGACACAGCCAGAAACAGAAAGTGTCCTATCCCAGAGGTCTTCTGCTTATGTGTACTGAGTCTACCAGGCAGGTCACTTGGAGCAGAAAAGTTGGTCTTATCTCTGCTCTCAGATATGCTCCTGACAGCTGGCTTTCAGTTGTCAGCATGGTAGGAACCGGAGAGGTCCTACCCCTGACTGCTTGTATATCCTTGTGCCCAGTGGGCACAAATAACACTAGGCAATTTCCTCTTGGGTTGGGAATGTGGGTAGAGAGTATTCTCCTCTGAATTCTCCAGAGTGTCGGCACTTCTGAGGGTCTAGTTCTAGCTCTCCCTGCCTATGCCCTCCACGGGATTTGCTTGCAGGGAACTGTTTAACTGGTTCAGTTCATTTCCGTGTGCAGACCTGGACTGGGGGTTCCTCCTGCTGTCTGCTCCTATATTTCTGTATCCATAGGCACTATGCAGTTTCATTTTGGGGCAGGGATGTTGGCAGAGGTGGGCAGAAGTGCGACAATTTTATTTCTAAATAATATATGGATAATTATTGACATTCTTATCAGTGGAGTCTTTTTTTTTCTTTCTTTTTGTAAAACTGGATGTTTTATTTATTTACACTTCAAATGTTTTCAACCCTTTTTCTGGTTTCCCCTCCAGAAACCTCCATCTTTTCCCCCCTCCCCTTGCTTGTTTCATAGTGCTCCCTACTCCCACCCACTCCCACCTCCCTACCCCGCTATTCCCCTCCACTGCGGCTTTTCGCCTTTGCAGGATCAAGGGCCTTCCCGCCGACTGCTGCCCAACAAGTCCATCTGCTACATATGCGAATGGAGCCATGGGTCCCTCCATGTATACTCTTTAATTGGTAGTGTCTTAATGTTCCCATTATTCTATCATGTGATGGCTTAGTGTTCTTTCTCTCACTTTTCTATTATCCCAGTATTCCACTGAAATTACAAGTTTTGCCTCTTTTCTTTTACATAAACATTACATGTGAAAACCACTAGGAGTTATTAACTTAGCAAAAATTTTTTATTATCATTATGTTTTATTTTATAGTTATTGATTCATTCATGCACTCTATTTTCCTTTTGTCAATCTTGGTAATTTGTTTTGTCTATGCAATTATTAATTTAATTGAAGGTGAAATGCAATGGGTGAAATTCAATTCATTGATATTTTATTGTTTATAATATCTTACTTTATACATAATTGAAACACAGATTTTCATTTTTCATTTGTTTAACTTTTTCCTCTTTCAAAGGTATTAGGATTGTTCACTTCTGAATGACCTACTAGACATGTGTAGAATAACCAGACAGAATATTTTGAAAATATACGTAGCTATTTTTCTGGGAGAAAATTGCAATTTTAGAAGATATGATTCATATGCACAAAACTGTGTCCTACTGATTATAGCTTAGGTCCCATCTTTTTCTTCATTCATCTATCTCTTTTTCAACTTTTAATCTGCTGTCCTTGTCACTTTGTGACTATGATTGAGATAAAAAGAAACGAAAGTGATAAGGTATTAGAGACTAAAAGTTTCTTTTCATTCATTCATTCATTCATTCATTCATTCATTCATTCATTCATTCATTACTGGTCAGGACAGAACCCAGGGTCTTGTTCATGCTTAATATACTTGTAAACTAACACTAAACTAAAGGCCGAGATTATGAGGAACTTCTCCTTTTAAAAAAGCAGCATTTTTAGTAAGATCGAGATTTCAAGTTTCTTTGATAAATTAAATGCCAAATCCTAAAACAAAATAAAGACAAAATGTGTAGTGTTTTAAATCATAAAGGAATACTTATATTTACCTAGTTTGAAATGCACAGTATTTTTATAAGTTCTAAACAAAAACTTTATATTTATTTTACATGCCTTTAATGAACCATGAAGTTCCTGGATATGGCCAACATTTTGGATGTGTTGATGGACGGATGAGCTGGTAGACAAACTAGAGTCAACTGCTCTTCAATGTGATGGGCAACTGAATGTTTGAATAGAACAAAAGAATGTTCATTTCTCATACAGAAAAGCAAGCTCCATCTGCTTGACTGGTGAAACTAGGATGTCATTTTTTTCCTGCCATCTGATTTATACTAAAACATCATGTTTCTTTTGATAACAAAGCTACTTAGTTTACAGGTCTTTCAATATTAACTGAAACTATATACCATTTGCTTGGTTTCCAACTAGCTAACTCTAGTTCTTTGCATTTCTCAGATTCCTACGTCATATTTGTCAATTCTTTCTGATAATTCTCTCTCTCTTGCTTGCTCTCATATGTGTGTGCATGTATATATACATTTATTTGTGAATATATGTATTTATACGTATACATGTAAGAAACACTAGCTTTAAGTTTAACACAGACCTTCTTATTGATATATGTATTATGTGTATTTTACTTTTTGTTGTTCTGTTTCACACACTCACCACTAAGCTGATTATTATAATAAAATATTTGTATTCTGTTGGAAAATATATGAAAAACTCAGGACTAAAGGTGCTCAAAAGGTTTATTCTAGGACATAAACAGGAAAATTCCCAACAAAATAATGGCTCTATTTTGAGAATTAACTTTTTGTTCTCGTTCCAAGTTTTGTTGTTATTTCCAAATGAATTAAGAAATTAATTATCTCTACTACAAATAACCCAAATTTTTATAAATTTTCCATGTTGTGTATGTTCACACGAGTATGTGTGTGTGTGTGTGTGTGTGTGTGTGTGTGTGTGTGTGTGTGTGTGTGTTTATGCATTCAACTGTTGAATGGTTAGTGGTTTTCACCTCTTAAAGATTGTGAAAAAGGCTACAACCACAAGAATAATGCTACAGAAATACATGTACCAGTCCTTTCATTATACTTTTAGCTCTGAAATTGCTTTGTTGTGTGCTGATTTTATGCTCAGCTCTTTGAGGTCCACAAACCTGTTGTACTTTGGATTCGTCATCTTACATTTTCATTAGTGGCACACAAGTGTTAAAAATTATTCTCATCCTTACCAGCATTCAATTTCTGTTTCTAAAAAATAATAATAATTACCATATTGCATGTAAGTAGCATTTCATTTTGGTTTCAATTTTTTTTATTTCTTAGACCTGTGATATTGACTGTCTCCCATGTACTTCCTGGCCATATGTATATACTCTTTGGAGAAATATCCACTCAAGTCTTTTGCCTTTTCTTCATTTGTTGAGTTATAGTATTTTTACTTGTTATATGTTAATCCCCTAGAAGATTCAATATTTTAAAATATTTCTCCCATCTTGTGGGATGTCATTTTACATTGTTAATGGTGTTCTTAAATGCTTATATCAAACACCTTTTTCATATCAATATGATCACTGAGATCTTTTCTTTCATTCTGCTAGTATGTTTTGAAACATTTTAAAAATATTTGTCATTTAAGTATTACTAGTAGGGCACATTTTACTTTTTAAAAATTTATTATCCTAATTCGTTGAGTCTGAGAGTACTTTTCCTTTTTAAGATCCATTCCATATCTTCTTATATTTTATTCAAGATGTTTGTTTCCCTTTTTATATTTCACCTTTAAAACTCTTGGAATCTGTTTGATGTGTGTGGTAAATAGGTAAATTTGTTTCATAATTAGCAAGAATTCAAAAATATGCTTGAACTTCATTTTTGCTCCCTGGTAATGATTAATATTAATATTTCTAACCATAAATTTAACTTAATCTAGTGTCTTATTCTGACCTGTCAATTCTGTTTTAATGACATGTCTGTCAATTTTTTAAGTACAAAACTGAAATTATGTATGTGGTGGACTAAATTATTCAAAATATTCATTTTACTACTAATAATAATATGTTTGAAGATGGGAAGTAGTTCAGTGAACTGCTTTCCTTACAAGTATGTGGTTCTGAGTTCAGAGTTCTTGCTAACATGTCCCTATAATTCTAATGTTGAGATAACAGAGGAAGGAAGATCCTCAGAACTCTTTGGTCACTTAATCTTGCCAAATTCATGATCCTCTGGTTTAGCAAGAGACCCTGTCACAAAAATGAAGTGGAGAGCAATAGACGAAGACATTTGACGTTTTGCTGGCTATCTTTGAGTGTCAACTTGACACAAGCTGGAATTATCACAGAAAAGGAGGCTCAGTTGTGGAAATGTCTTCTGGAGATCCAGCTGTAAGGCATTTTCTCAACTAGTGGTGAAGATGGGAGGACTCATCCCCTTGTGGGTGGTGTCGTCCTTGGGCTGGTGCTGAGCAAGCCAGAGGAAGCAAGCCTGTAAGTAACATCCCTCCATGGCCTCTGCATCAGTTCCTGCTTCCTGACCTGCTTGAGTTCCAGTCCTGACTTCCTTTGGTGATGAAACAGCAATGGGGAAGTAAGCTGAATAAACCCTTTCTTCCCCAACTTGTTTCTTGGTCATGATGTTTGTGCAGGAATAGAAACCCTGACTAAGACAGACATAGACCTCTGGCTTCCACATGCACCTTACTTCAGATAGACCAAGTCTATTATAGGTCATTTGCACTCAACATACTGACATTTAAGAAGTACAAATCAATACACATAAAACTGAAAACCATACACTATCCTTTAGTCAAGTCCTATTTGAGTCTCAGTGAAGAAAATAGACATCACTGAGATTTATGATTGAGATTTATTCAGGAATGACTATCTAATAGCAATCATAATTTTTAGCAGTTGTTATGATACCAAACCACTGTTTTTCTTTTTTAAAATATACATTTAGTAGCATTTATTAATTATGCATAATATTGGGTTTCATTGAGATATTTCTTTATGTACTTAATATATTTTATCATATTGAGCCACAGTTATTTTCTCTTGTCTCCTCTTTAATTTTTCTAACCACCTTTTCCTTCTCTATTAAACACTACTCTACTTTTTTAAATTTCATTAAGATTATTTGCGAATGCATGTGCCTCTTACAAGTAGCCATACCACAGAAGCCATATCATCCTCTCCCTGAACCAAACAATAACCGTGTAAAAATCTTTAGAGAGGGGTGAGCTTAGTCAGTTCCTCTCATTTCTACAACAGGATGTTGACAGGTATAACCTTGTGACTATGCTGTTCAGGTAATCCCGATTTCATTATGTTCAGGAGTGCAACAGCCATTTCAAGCATAGAAGTTAGCTTCCCAAGTTGCCTCCCACATTCCTCCATAATCTTTCCTTTCCTTCTTCCATGATGTTCCCAGATGCCCTGAAGACAAATATATAGGCATTCCATTTAGACTGTTCATTCAATAATCCTTATTCTCGGTACTTTGGCTAGTTATGAGTTTCTGAAGTCAATGCCAACAACTGCAAAATGAAGATTCTGTGATAAAGGTCACAGAAGCACTATTTTATGGGTGTAGATACAGGTATTTAGACAGGAATTTGACAGACATATGTGCATTTAGCAGTAGCTTCTGCACTAGGGCCTAAGCCGTCTCCAGCTGCAGATTTTTACTGGGTTTGTAGTGATTTTATAGTGGGTTTATAGTTTTTGACTGCATTTATAGATAGCCAGATGTAAATTGCTTCCCTGTGGAGCAAGCACCAAGTTTAGTCAGAAAGCAGTTGGCTACTCCATAGCATACTTTTCACTACTGCAACAGTGGGTTTATCTTATCGGGCCTATCAGTATTATTTGCATGCAGGACTTCAGCGCTAAGACTGCTGATAACAGTTCTCTTGCACTTGCAGCACTTTTATAGCATTGTGAGGGCTATCCTGTAGTGAAGAAGCTTCCAGCTCAGCTTGATTTCTCTATGTCCTGCAACTAAGGCATATGGTGACTTTAGCAATCGTCAAATAGATTTTGAATGTTTATTGTTTGTAGCTATTCTTCGTTGTTTATCTTGGTTCACTTAAAAATGTGTTTTATATATGTATCTATTATCTTGGACAATCTAACTCTTTTTTTTTTTTTTTTTTTGGTTCTTTTTTTTTTTCCGGAGCTGGGGATGAACCCAATTTTGCGCTTCTAGGCAAGTGCTCTACCACTGAGCTAAATCAACCCGGACAATCTAACTCTTAAGAGATCTTTGTAAGCCGATAGTAATTCATTCAACTAGAGTAGCATTCCTCTCAATATCTAGCTTGGATCTCATTTGTTCATGGTGTGATGCAATGCTTAGTAACTATTGAGTTAATTTAAATAGCTGCAACATATCTTCTGGAAGCAAATACTGAATCTATATTTCTATTTACTTCATTACCAATAATGTAATGTAGAAGGTTGGATGTCATGCCATAAGATGCCACCTATATTTAGATGTTTTATTTCACACTCTCTTCTCCACTGTAATAAAGGGGTTATTACAATTTGTATCGGGTGGCATAAACTACTATGTGTTATGACAGAATGAATAATATAGAAGCCATGTAGTTGCTTTTTATATAACTTTCCTTTTCAGTTTTACTTTAGCTCACTGTCTCAATTTATTCAGGAATTTTCCTTACTTTTATTCTAATTTCTATAGGAAACTAATATTTTGATATATGTGAAAATAATTGATACATGGAACAATTTATCAATTAATTTATTAATTTATCCAAGTAAAATGTTTTTAGGCTTTTTATGTTCCCTCTCTCTCTCTCTCTCTCTCTCTCTCTCTCTCTCTCTCTCTCTTTCTCTCTCTCTCTGTGTGTGTGTGTGTGTGTGTGTGTGTGTGTGTGTTTCCCCCATTCACTTTTAAATAATAACAGAGTAGATTTTTTTTAACATAGCTTGTGAATGGACGTTGAAATTTTCTGGATTTTAGTTTTCCATGAGAAACAAAGGGAATGAGGAAGGGTATCGGAGCTCAGTGAATTTTCCCTAAATTATACTGATTAATTTCCTTAAAAATAGAACAGTTCTGATATTCCAATCAGAATTTTCGAGGACTACCTTCCAAACACTGTTTGCCCCACTTGTGATCTTATTAACAATATTTTAACTATTTACTACATATTTCCCTCTTTCCATGTTTGTGGAGCATTTAATAGCTTCTCTTGATCTCCACTACAACTAAATATTTTCTAAGGTGGCCTATGATAGATGGTTCTGCTATTGTGTTTAATCATTTCCATTAAATATTATACTAAAATTGTATTATGATGAAATTAAATGAGAGAATAATATATTACATTGGTTTTCATTTCGAAAACCTCATTAATTTATGTTTGCGTTTAATAAAACCAACCTCTTAAATCATTTGTCCAAAGTTTAAGAAATATGTTTCATAGGAAGAATTTGAGCTAAGAAAGGGTAAGTAAATTATAAAATGTGATGAAATATTTTTACAATGACAGTCAGATATTAGGATATGTATGAAACAGGTAACTTAACTAATTTTCATTCAGCTAAGTATTTCTTAGGACCTTGTGCAAGTCATATAACACTTTTCCAGTTACATAATGTCCGTGAACATCTGCTTTTTCATTTTTATTTTCCAAACTAATTACTTTACTTTGTACATGGTTAGAGGAGGTAGTTATGCTACTTTAATAATTATTCTCCAGGGATACATACAGAACAAGTATACAGGTATATATTAAGATACACAATATGTCGCTTTCCTACTGTCTGCTAAGCCATAGAAATATAGTTGCTTTTCTGAAATGAGTATAAATAATCTCTTGACTTTTATATACATCTGACTGGTATATGTGGCAAAGCAACAGTGTTTGCCATACCATGCCTATCATGGGAATACTCAATAAGTTCTTTTTTTTTTTATTAACTTGAATATTTCTTATATACATTTGAGTGTTATTCCTTTCCGGTTTCGGGCAAACATCCCCCCCCTCCTTCCTTATGGGTGTTCCCCTCCCCACCCTCCCCCCATTGTCGCCCTCCCCCCAACAGTCTAGTTCACTGGGGGTTCAGTCTTAGCAGGACCCAGGGCTTCCCCTTCCACTGGTGCTCTTACTAGGATATTCATTGCTACCTATGAGGTCAGAGTCCAGGGTCAGTCCATGTATAGTCTTTAGGTAGTGGCTTAGTCCCTGGAAGCTCTGGTTGGTTGGCATTGTTGTACATATGGGGTCTCGAGCCCCTTCAAGCTCTTCCAGTTCTTTCTCTGATTCCTTCAACTGGGGTCCTATTCTCAGTTCAGTAGTTTGCTGCTGGCATTCGCCTCTGTATTTGCTGTATTCTGGCTGTGTCTCTCAGGAGCGACTCAATAAGTTCTTATTGTATTGTATTGCCACTTCATGGTAAATAGTCCTTTCATCAGACACACACAAACACACACACACACACACACACACATGTATGTGTATGTGTACATGGATATGTATGTATACATAAACATATATGAATATTGGAATTAATATTTGAATAAACTGGTAGTAAAATGAAGCAACGGTTGGAGGAGTTGGGGAAAAAACCTTGTTAAGGTATTTATGTTTTTACTCTGGCATTGATTGAAAAAGACAAATGAAATTTTGTTATCTTTCTTGAAATAGCCTGTCATTTTTGAAATACAATGCCAGTTTCCTTTGCCCACATGTCTGCTTTATTCTTTTTATATTTTCAATGCTTCAGAATATAAGATGCTTCTACTTTTTAGATTTATTACAGGAAGAGGGTAAGGTGGCTCCTCACCTTATACTTCTCCACAGGCTACAGACAGGAAAGTGCTAGTGAGCCAACCAAGAGGGCATGAGTATGGAAAAGCTGTTCCTGCAACTTCTCTGCTGAACTATGAGGTAGGGAAGGGGAAAATGGCCTAGTCCCCCTAACATTTCCCCCTATTACCTATAGGAGACATGAAGGAAAGCTGCTCCCATGGTCAGAAGAGTGGGAGAGCAAGCTCTAGACCTCTTGTGGGCAGCAGAGAGAGGACTGGCCATGATGGTGTGGACATGGGTGAGCCTCCCCAAGGGCATGAAAACAAGAGAGCTAGTTCTGGCTGTTGCCAACTGTAGTACTGGGTGAGCAGTGCTGATGTGCTTGCACTGGTGGTATGGATGCTGGAGAGTTGGTGTTCTGACCATCTCAGATACCACACAGGTCCAGGGGTTTGAGTTTGCCCAGCCAAACATCTTCTTCATCTATGAATTGCTGGAACATATCCAAAGCTGTGCGATCTCCATGTCACAGGGAAACAATAGGATATGCAAGAGGAAATCTGATGAGAATCCAGTATTGATAATGTAGCAGAAGCCAGAGACCTCAAACCAGACTAATGACTTACTACAATGAACATTTGCATGTAAAGAATTGTGGACAAGGGGATAAACTATATGACACATTGTGACACACTACAGCTTCCAGAATGAGATTTTTTTCCCTTTGGAGAATCCTGAATCACATACAAGTTTTTAAAGGTGGATTATCTTTGGGTTGCTTTCTTACACTTGAACAGGTAGTGTACTTATGGACTAGTCCATAAAATATATATCTAGAATGATACTTTCTAAAAAAGTAACTCCAAAATATTTATTTTAAAATAATGTGTATGAGGATCTGTTCATGTATGAGTGCGGGTGTCATAAAGTCCAGAAGAGGGCATCAAATCCCTTGAAATTTGAATTACAGTCAATTGTTACTTGTTCAATGTGTGTGCTTACAATCAATTTCTGGACTTCTGTAAGGGCAGCATATACTATTAAATGCTTTACCAGATCTCTAACCCCAAATAGGTTTTCTTTTCTCACTTAAATATATCTTCCTCTTCCTCCTCCTCATTATCACCTTTGTAATTGTGTGTGTGTGTGTGTGTGTGTGTGTGTGTGTGTGTGTGTGTCTGTGCATATGTGCTTACACTGTGGTACATATATGAAGTAGGAAGACAAATTGTAATAGGTTCTCTCTGATCACAATGTGGGTTCTGGGGATTGAAGTCAGGTTGTCAAATTTGGTAGTAGACAACTTTACTACCTGAGCTGTCATGCTAATTTGAAATGACATTTAGTTAGTTATGAAGACAATGCCACTGATTAGTTTTTTTACCTACCTCATTGCTACCCATTCTTTTAAGTAAGGCTCTCCCTCTTAAAGGTTCCATAACTTTTCCAAGCAGTATCATCATTTAGTGCTCAAACATTCAAATATGAGAGTTTTCAGTGGGCAGTTTTAGACTCAAACTACAATATTGGTCCTCATTGGAGTGAATGTATTAATGATCACAAGCATATGACCACTTGTCCAGGTTTCCACAGTAATGCTCTGAAAATAGAAAACAATAGATTCTAAAAATAATTGTAATATCACTGTGGCAAAAATAAAAGATATAAGGAAAAATGGGTCTACAATGTTAGACATATTTTCCTTTAATCTTGCTGTCAGTGACATAGATGAATCATGTTTTAATTATTCATCAATATGTAAAATGTTGGATATTACCTTTTTACTTTCAACAACGAACTTTTTCTTTTTCCTTCTATGTAGGCTTGTCTGTTATAGAGACAATTTTGTACACAAAAATTGCAAATTTGACAAATTATCCAGCGTGTTTGTGGCTTATTTAATATCACAATCACTTATTTGATGGTGCCAGGAAATTATTCCACTGTCTTCTGCACAAAGTTTCTCCTTGCTTCTGAGGCTACTTGAGAATTGTTATATCCATTGTGTATTGGTAGCACTTAACATCTCTATCTTTTATTATTATTTTATTATTATCATAATTGTCAAATTGGAGTTTATTTACCAATTTAAGTGAGCCCTCTGTGTTACCTGGTTCCTTGTCCATATTGAGAATGCTTGGAAAAAAGAAAATATCCCATTGTTGCTGCTACAAGTTTTATAGTTTGGTTTGCAATGGCTGCATCATTACTAAGCATATGCACATTTTTTCTCTTTCTTTTAAAAAAAATGATTTATTCACTTTACATCCAGATAACTGCTCTGACTTCCTGTAACCCCTCCCACCATCCCTTTCCCTGTCTCCTCTTCCCTTGTCCTCTGAAAGGGTGGACAACCCCTTTAATCCCCCACCATGGTGCATCAAGTCTCTGTAAAACTAGGCACATCCTCTCCCACTGAGGCCAGACAAGGCAGTCCAGCTAGAAGAAATTATTCCACATTCAGGAAACAGCTTTTGGGATATCCCCCAAATAGTTTGGAGCCACATAAAGACCAAACTGTGTATCTACTACAATCGTGAGAGGGATATAGGTCTAGCCTATGTATGTTCTTGGGTTGGGAGCTCTCAGAAGCTGAGACTGAGTTGGTGGCTCAGTCTCTGAGAGTCTCCAAGGGTCTAGGTTAGTTGACTCTGTTGGTCTTCTCATGGAGTTCCTATCCCATTTGAGGCCCTCATCCTTCCCCCAACTCTTCCATAAAGGTCTGCACCTGTCTGAGACAGCTGATGGGAGGAGCTTCTCAGAGGACAGCAGAGCTAGACTCCTGTCTGCACAAATAACAGAATATCATTAATAGTATCAGGGATTGGTGCTTGCCCATGGAACAGGTCTCAGTTTGGGCTGGTTATTGGTTACCCATTCCCTCAGTCTCTGCTCAATTCCCTGTCCCTGCGTTTCTTGTAGACAGGATAAATTCTTGGTCAAAAATTTTGTGGGTGGGTTAATGTCCTTCTCACTCGATTGGAGTTCCTGTCTGGCCACAGGAGGTAGCCTCTACATGTTCCATATCCCTATGCCTTGAGTCTCAGCTATGTTTACCACCACTAATTCTTGGGTACCTCTCATATCCTTGGTTTCTGTCAAATCCTTGAGATGCTTCCAACCTCCCTTCCCCCCACGAGTTGTAGATTTCCATACATTCTCATGGCCATCTGTCCATCTGGCCTTTCCCTTCACACACCTAATATTAACCCCTCCCTCATTCTCCAGCCCATCTCCACTCCCACCCAGTTCCTTCTGTCACTTTGCCTCTTATGACAATTTTGTCCCCACATCTAAGTGAGAATCAAGCACCCTTGATTGGGTCTTTTCTTGTTTAGCTTCTTTGGGTCTGTGGATTTTAGACTGTACATTACCCTATCTTACTTTAAAAAGTGACGCAGCATGCTATAACTTTGATCTTCATGGTGTGTTAAACTTCAAAATATTTATGGACTTATGAAAACAAGAGGAGGACTTTCATTCCATTACCAATAAACCAAACTAGTGTAGGATTTACTACTTTATATGTAACAGAACATTTGAGGATAATGGGTACATGTATAAGGATAGAGGATGAGGGAGAGGTTACGTAGTGGGAAATGGTATAGTTGTATAGGTAGTATCATTGGACAGTGACACAGAGACAGATCATTCCAAGTTTTCATCTGAGTTCTGCTTTTCGCTAGTTGCATGACCTTGGGCAAAATTTTGGCTTCTTTGCATCTCATCTGTAAATTAAGGATAGTCTTCTATAACTTTCAAGTTGTTATAAAGAAGAAATGAGAAACGAAGTATATAGTGATCATTAATAAATGACTCCTAAGCTTATCTGTGAACATAGTGTCTATAGGGCATGAAGTGCCAGGGTGAGTAAGCTGTCATCTTCAAGGTCATAGGGTGTCACAATAGCCTAAATTGAATATGTGACATGAGACAGGAGGCCTTGAAGGTTAAGAAACTACAGAAACAAATGAATAATGTTATATTGAAAATGAACTGCTCAAACCAGATAAAATACATTAAACTTTCTATCTCATCTAGAAAAAATAGGAAGAAAATGAGGCTTTTGAAAACCAGATTTCAGACATTACTTTTTATGTTTACCACTCCTATTGCCAGAAGTCTGATTAAGTTGGAAGTACAATTGGTTTTCTCAGGAAATGCAATGGGTGTTAATTAGACTGGTGTGAAGCTCACAGGTCTCCTGTGTCAGTGAGGTCAATGGAAAATTTAGTCATTGCAACTTTGAGAGCATTCCTCAAACCAAACTTTTTCACATATCCTAAATAAAGAAACCTATTAGCTACAGAACTAGCTATTAACAAGATTACTGTTAACAACACTTCCTGAAGAGAGGAATAGTTGGAGATTAGAAACGTTAAAGACTTTTGTTGCTCATGCCAAAGGAAGAAGATAAGGAACATATAGCATATTTCACTGTTTGAATATACCTGTGTTAGTTACATTTATACTCTATGATGGATGCTTAATATTGAAAAAACAACCTGGAATATATATTCATATAGTAATACATGAATGTAGAGGGTGGGAAACTTAATAAAATGCTTTTTCCAGGAACAAAATAGCATTTTCCAAAAATCTCTCTATTGATGTTTGTGATAATCATGAATAACTTGTTACCTTGAGAATTTGATGGTTTCCTCTAATCTGTTAACATCTTTGAATGGGGATAATGTATTAAGTCACAAAGTTTTGTTAATCCTTAAGTAAGAATTAATTGATCAGATTTTTTCCAGAAAATAAACAAACAAACAATCAAATTTCCTGGAGACAGATTTTTTTCAAGAAAGAGTACGGGGTATTCATGGAAACAGGAATATGAATGGCAGTGAGTTTCAATAGTAGAAATGGGTGTTGGCATCCAGCATAAAGTTGCTGTAAGAATATAGAGATATTGGTACAAAAATATCTCTAAGTAAGGAAAAGATACTGGAAGAAAAACCGATTAGTGGGCTATGTTTTATTAAATCATTATAATTTATACCAAACATTGGGTGAGGTCATTTTGTTAAAAGTAAGGTTTACCTTCTTCATAGTTTTGTGAAACGCTAGCTATGTTTATACTTTCATATTATTGTAGGGTATTTTTGAAGGCTGGATAGATGGTTCAATGATTAAGAACATATACTGTTCTTGCAGAACAGAAGAGCTTATTTCCTACCCATATTGGGTTGCTCACAACTGAATGTAATTCCAACTTTAGCAGATCTGATACTTTCTTTTGGACTAAGAGGCACCTACATTCACATTCACATTACACATTACTAATCACCTCTCTCTCTCTCTCTCTCTCTCTCTCTCTCTCTCTCTCTCTCTCTCTCTCTCTCTTTCTTTCTCTCTCTCTCCACATAATTAAAAATGACAAAAATCTTTTTTAAAAATAGAATTTGTATACTTGTATGTACAGGTTTTGATTCAGTGCCTATTTGTTTCTCTTGTCTTTGAATAGTCAAATATAAGGTTGAGGGAAAAAAATAAGATCAAATTCCTAACTAAGAGCTTTCCTTAGGGAAATAATTTAAAATATTTTATTAGTTATGTACTGATGAAAGGGAAGCAATGCACTGTAATTTTTCTAGCTACTTTAAAATTGTTTCTTTCAAACCAAGTCTCCTTGTCAAACCTTTCAAATTCTCCTACCTTATCTATAAAAGAATATAATGATTACAGATGTTAGATTCCAGCTAGGCATATATTCTAGTGAAAAATTTAGGCTGTAATGAGTACTTACAGCAAAAATACTCATCCTATTTTTATCAAACCTGGCTTGTGTGTTTGGTGTCAGAAAAATAAGAAATGAAAAATACTTGGTTTCATAAAATGGACAAAAATTCATGTTATTGTGGGTAAAGATTTATTTTAATCTTAGTACTTTAATAATCAATACTACACTCAGAACAGTGATTTTAGTTTTTTATCCTGGAGCATAAACACCAGAAACTAATAAACGAAGAGGATGATTTAGTTTTATAGGCAGGAGAGCAGGATTCTAGACAAGGAATTTCAGTCTTCTGGGATATCTTTCACCTGTATCTCTTCTATGATATGATGTGATATGTAGTATACTTTAATGCTCCATATCCACAAGTCTCTGGATTAGCTAAGACCTACAAATTTAAGTTTAGAAAAAAGTATAAAGAGAATCATAGGAACTCTGAATGTAAACAAAACCCATTAGTTGTTTATATGCATTATTACTGTGATGTCCATTTGGTATTGGGAAAAATTATAATTCTAAGACAAGAATAGGCAAAATAATACTACTTTTGAGTGAAAACTGCAAGCTCCAAATTAAATGTTTTCTCTTATAAGAGTTGCTGTGATCATGGTGTCCCATCATACAAAGGGAATAAGATTATGACAATATCATTCTGAAAAAGTAAGGCAAGTAACCACATTAGTTTGGAAAGGCCATTGGTGACAACTGTGTTTGGCATATACAGAATCATTTGGAAATAATGTTAATAATTTGTTTACAAATCAATCAACTTAGTAGACTTAATTATTGACAGTTTGACATTCATAACTTAGCTACATTCATAACTTAGGTGCATAGGTGCAGCCTTTATATATGTGCTTTGGTTGACAGTTCAGTGTCTGGGAGTCCCAAGGGTCCAGGTTATTTGACTCTGTTCATCTTCCTGTAGAGATCTTATCCCCTTGGGAACTTACAATCCTTCCCTCAACTCTTACAAAAGAAGAACCAATCTCCATTCATTGTATGGCTGTGGGTCTCTGCATCTCACTGAGTCAGTTTCTGGGTGGAGCCTTTCAGAGGATAGCCTTTCTAGACTTCTGTCTGCTAGCATAACAGATTATCAATAATAGTATCAGGGATTGCTGTTTGCCCATGTGATGGGACTAAATTTGTTCCAGGTAATGGTTGTCTTTTCCCTCAGTCTCTGCTCCCCTCTCTCCTTGCATTTCTTGTAGACAGGGAAAATTCTGGGTCGAAAGTTTTGTGGGTGGATAGGTGATTTCATCCCTCCACTGGCTTTCCTGCCTAGCTATGGAAGGTAGCCTCTTAAGGTTGAATATCCCCAATGTTATAAGTCACAGATAAGGTCACCCTCACTGATTCTTGGGAGCCTCTTCTATCCCAGGTCTTTTTCAAGTCCTCAAAATGCTCCCATACCCCCACCCTGGCCAGTTACATATTCCCATTCATTCTCATGGCCATCTGGCAATCTTTCCTGTTCCTCTACATACTGGATCCTGAATCTCCCTTCTTTCATCTCTTTATCTCTTCTCCCACCCAGTTCCTTCCCCCAATCTGTCTCCTATGACCAATTTATTCACCCTAAGTGAGACTGAAGCATCCCCAGTTGGGTCTTCCTTTTTGTTTAGCTTCTTTGGGTCTGTGGAATATAGCATATACACCCTATATTTTATGGCTAATGCCTAATTATAAGTGAGTACTTATCATGCATGTCCTTTTTGATCCTGTTTACTTGATTCTGGATGATATTCTTAAGTCCTATCCATTTCCCTACAAAATTCATGATATGTTTCATAGTTGAATAGTATTCCACTGTATAGACATACTACATATTCTTTATCCATTATTCCATTAAGGGACAGCTGGGTTGTCTCTACTTTCTGGCTATTACAAAAAAGCTGCTATCAACATATTTGAGCAAGTGTCTTTGTGGGATGTTTGAGCAACTTTTGGGTAAAGCACAGGAATATTATAGCTGAGTCTTGATTTAGAACTATTCTCAGTTTTCTGAGAAACAATCAAATTTGTTTCCAATGAGGTTGGACAAGTTTGCATTTCCACTAAAAATGGAGGAGTGTTCCCTTACTCCATATTGTAACCAGCATATGGTATCACTTGAGATTTTTACCTTAGCCATTCTGATTTGTGTAAGATGGGATCTCAGAGCAGTTTTGTTTGTGTTTTTGCTTTTTTGTTTTTAATTATATAAAAATGTATCAATCAGGGAACCATATAAAACCTAAAACATTTTTTTAGATTTAAAAATGTTTATTGGATATTTGTTATTTATATTTCAAATGTTATGGAATTTCTTGGTTTCCTGTTCATAAACCCTCTATCCCATCTGCCTTCCCCTTTTTCTATGAGGGTACTTCCCCACCCATCCACCCATCCCTTGCCGCCCCCTGCCTTGACATTCCCCTACACTGGGGAGTCCAGTTGTGGCAGGACCAATGGCTTCTCATCCCATTGGTACCCAACAAAGCATCCTCTGCTACTTATGCAGCTGGAGCAATGGGTCTGTCCATGTGTATCCTTTGGGTGGTGCTTTAGTCCCTGGGAGCTCTGGATGGTTGTTATTATTGTTCCTATGGGGTTGCAAACCACTTTAGCTCATCCAATCCTTTCTCTAACTCCTCCAATGGGCACCCTGTTCATAGTTCAATGGTTGGCTGCAAGCATAGACCTCTGTATTTGTCATGGTCTGGCAGAGCCTCTCAGGAGACAGCTATATCAGGCTCCTATCAGCATGCACTTCTTGGCATCAGCAATATAGACTGGGTTTGGTGGCTGTATTTATATGGGCTGTATGACTAGGTAGGGCAGTCTTTGAATGGCCCTTCCTTCAGTCTCTGCTCTGAAGTTTGTCCCATCTTCTCCCATGAATATTTTTGTTCCCCCTTACAAGAATGACTAAAGCTTCCATACTTTGGCCTTCCTTCTTCTTGGGTTTCCTGTGGTCTGTGGATTGTATCTTGGGCAATCCGAGCTTTTGGGGTAACCTCCAGACTGATTTATGGAATGTTTTACAGGCTTGCAATTCCACCAACAATAAAGGAGTGTTCCTCTTTCTCCAGTTCCTAGTCAGCATCTGTTGTCACCTGAGTCTTTGTTCTTGCCATTCTGACTGCTTTGAGGTGGAATCTCAGGGTTGTTTTGATTTGCATTCCCCATATGACTAAGGATGCTGAACATTCTTTTAGGTACTTCTCAGCCATTTGATATTCCTCAGCTGAGACTTCATTGTTTAGCTCTGTACCCCACTTTTTAATAGGGTTATTTGACACTATAGATTCAAATTTCTTGAGGTTTTTGTATATATTGGATATTACTCTCTATTGGATGTAGGATTGATAAAGTTATTTTCCCAATGTGTTGGTTGCCATTTTGTCCTGTTGACAGTGCCCTTTGCCTTACAAGAGCTTTGCATTTACATGAAGTCCAATTTGTCAATTCTTGATGTTAGAACAGAATCCATTGGTGTTTTATTCAGGAAACTGTCCCCAGTTTTCATGATTCCTCCCCACTTTCTCTTCTACTAGTTTGAGTATATCTGGTTTTATGTGGAGATCCTTGATTCACTTGGACTTGAGATTTATACAGGGCTATAAGAATGGATTGATTTCCATTCTTTGTCATGCTGACTGCCAGTTGAACCAGAAAGATTTGTTGAAAATGCTCCTTCTTTTCCACTGGATTGTTTTAGCTACTCTGTCAAAATCAAGAGACCATAGGTATGTGAGTTTATTTCTGGGTCTTCAATTCTATTCTACTGATCTACCTGTCTGTACCTGTACAAATACCATACAGTATTTTTTATCACTACTACTATGTAATAGAGCATGAGGTTGGGGAAGGTTATTCCCCTAGAAGTCCCTTACTGTTGAAGATAGTTTTCACTATCCTGAGGTTTTTTGTTATACCAAATAAATTTGCAAATTGATTTTTCTAACTCTATGAAAAACTGAGTTGGGATTTTGATGGAGATTGCTTTAAATATGTAGATTGCTTTTGGCAAGATGGCCATTTTCACAGTATTAATCCTACCAATCTCTGAGCATGGGAGATCTTTCCGTCTTTGGAGATCTTCAATTTCTTTCTTCAGAGACTTGAAGTTCTTGTCATACAGATCTTTTACTTGCTTGGTTAGAGTCACACTAAGGTATTTGATATTATTTGTGACTATTGTGAATGTTGTCTTTTCCCTAATTTCTTTGTGAGCCCGTTTATTCTTTGAATACAGGAAGCCTACTGATTTCTTTGAGTTAATTTTATACCAAGCCATTTTCCTGAAGTTGTTTATCAGGTTTAGTAGTTCTCTTGTAGAATCACTGGGGTCATGTAAGTATACTATCATATTATATGCTAATAGTGATATTTTGACTTCTTCTTTTTCAACTTGTGTCATTTTAACCTCTTTTTGTTGTCTAATTGCTCTGGCTAAGACTTCAAGTATTATAATGAATAGGTAGAGAGAGAATGGCATTCTTATCTAAGTCCCTGATATTAGTGTGATTGCTTCAAATTTCTCTCCATTTAGTTCGATGTTGGCTACTGGTTTGCTGTATATTGCTTTTACTTTGCTAGAATATGGGCCTTGCATTCCTGATCTCTCCAAGACTTTTAACATGATGGGGAGTTTACTTCTGTTAAATGCTTTCTCAGAGTCTAGAGAGATGATCATGTATGCTTTTTTAAAAAATTTTGTTTATATAGTGGATTACATTGATGGATTCCTGTTCCATCCCAGCATCACTGGGATGAAGCTTTCTTGATAATGTTGAATGATCATTTTGATGTGTTCTTGGATGTGGTTTGAGAAAATTTTATTGAGTATTTTTGGATCAATATTCATAAGGGAAACTGTTCTGAAGTCCTCTTTCTTTCTTGGGTCTTTGTGTGGTTTAGGTATAAGATTAAGTTTGGCTTCATAGAAGGAATTGGGTAGTGTTCCTTCTGTTTCTTTTTTTTTTTGTGGAGTAGATTGGACAGAATTTGGAATAGGTCTTTTATGAAGGTCTGATAGAATTCTGCACTAAACCCATCTTGTCCTGGGCCTTTTGGCTGGGAGACTTTTAATGATGGCTTCTATTTCTTTAGGAGTTTGGGGCTGTTTAGTGGTTTATCTGATCTTGATTTAACTTTGTTATCTGGTATCTGTCTAGAAAACTCTCCATTTTATCCAAATTTTTCACTTTTGCTGAATATATGCTTTTGTAGGAGGATCTTTTTTTTTTAATTTCCTCACTTTCTTTTGTTATGTCTCCCTTTTCATTTTTTTAAATTTGGGTACACCCTTTGTACTATGTGGATAGTATGGCTAAGAGTTTATCTATCTTGTTGATTTTTTCAAAGAACCAGCTCCTGGTTTTGTTGATTCTTTGTTTTGTTCTTTTTGTTTCTATTTCATTTATATCAGCCCTGAGTTTGATTATTTCCTGATATCAACTCCTCTTCGGTGTATTTGCTTCTTTTTGTTTTAGAGCTTTTGGTGTGCTGTCATGATGCTAATGTATGCCATCTCCAGTTCCTTTTTGAGGCATTCAGAGGTATGAGTTTTTCTCATAGCACTGCTTTCATTGTGTCCCATAAGTTTGGGTATGTTGTGCCTTCATTGTCATTAATTCTAAAAAGTCTTTAATTTCTTTCTTTATTTCTTCCTTGACAAGTTATGATTGATTAGATCTCCATGTGTATGTGGGCTTTCTGTCATGTTTGTTGTTATTGAAGACCAGCCTTAGTCTGTGGTAATCTGATAGGATGCATAGAATTATTTCATTCTTCTTGTATCTGTTGAGGCCTGTTTGGTGTCAGATTATATGGTCAGTTTTGGAGAAGGTACCATGTGGTGCTGAGAAGAAGATATATTCTTTTGTTTTAGGATGAAATGTTCTATAGATGTTTCTTAAATCCATTTAGTTCATAACTTCTGTTGTTTCTCTATGTCTCTGTTTAGTTTTTGTTTCCATGTTCTTTCCATTGATGAGAGTGAGGTGTTGAAATTTCCCAGGATTATTTTGTGAGGTGTGATGTGTGCTTTGATCTTTATCCAGGTTTCTTTTATGAATGTAGGCGCTCTTGCATTTGGAGCATAGATATTCGGGATGGAGAGTTCATCTTGGTAGACTTTTTTTTCTTTGATTAATCTGATCATCTTTTATGATAATTTAGTTGAAAATTGATTTTATTCAATATTAGAATGGCTACTCCAGCTTGTTTCTTCCAACCATTTTCTTGGAAAGTATCTGTCTTAGTCTCTGTGATATGTTTTCTGTATGTAGCAAAATGCTGGGTCCTCTTTCCATATCCAGTCTGTTAGTCTATGTCTTTTTGCTGGGGAATTGAGTCCACTGAGGTTAAGAGATATTAAGGAATAACGATTGTTGTTTCCTGTTATTTTTCTTGTTAGAAGTGAAATTATGTTTGTGTGGCTCTCTTATTTTTGGTAGTTGAAGTTCGACTACTTTATTGCTTTTTCTAGGGTGTAGTTTCTCTACTTGTGTTGGAGTTTTCTATCTATTATCCTTTGTAGGCTTGGGTTTGTGGAGAGAGACTGTGTTAATTTTGTTTCAAAACTATGGAATGCTTCACCCATTTGCATGTCATTCTTGTGCAGGGGCCATGCCTATCTTCTCTATAAAGTTCCAATTTTAGTATATGTGCTGCTATAGTGAGCAACTCAGAACTGTTTTTAATTGCATTTTCCTGATGACTAGGGAACTTTAACATTTCTATAAGTTCTTCTCAGCCATTTGAGATCCCTTTGTTGATAATTCTCTGCTTAGCTTGTGCCCCATTTTTAAATTGGGTTATCTGTGTTACTGTCTAACTTATTGAGTTCTTTATAAATTTTGAATATTAGCCCTCTGTCAGATGTTGGGTTGGTGATGATCCTTTCTCAGTCTTTTTTTTTTCCATCTTTATTAAATTGGGTAGTTTTTTTTTTTTTTTTCCCCGGAGCTGGGGATCGAACCCAGGGCCTTGCTCTTGTTAGGCAAGTGCTCTACTATTGAGCTAAATCCTCAACCCCAATTGGGTAGTTTTTAATCGACATTTCAAATGTTATAAATGTTATTCCCTTTCCCAGTTTCCAGGCCAACATCCCACTAACCCCTTCCCCTCCCCTTCCATATGGGTGTTCCCTTCCCCATCCTCCCCCAATTACCACCCTCCCCACAACAGTCACGTTCACTGGGGTTCAGTCTTGGCAGGACCAAGGGCTTCCCCTCCCACTGGTGCTCTTACTAGGCTATTCATTGCTCCCTATGCAGCTGGAGCCCAGGGTCAGTCCATGTATAGTCTCTGGGTAGTGGCTTAGTCCCTGGAAGCTCTGGTTGCTTGGCATTGTTGTTCATATGGGGTCTCAAGCCCCTTCAGCTCTTTCAGTCCTTTCTCTGATTCCTTCAACGGGGGTCCCGTTCTCAGTTCAGTGGTTTGCTGCTGGCATTCGCCTATGTATTTGCCTTATTCTGGCTGTGTCTCTCAGGAGAGATCTACATCCGGTTCCTGTCAGCCTGGCACTTCTTTGCTTCATCCATCTTATGTAGTTTCGTGGCTGTTATATGTATGGGCCACATATGGAGCAGGCTCTGAATGGGTGTTCCTTCTTCCTCTGTTCTAAACTTTGCTTTGTTATCCCCTCCTAAGGGTATTCTTGTTCCTCTTTTAAAGAAGGAGTGAAGCATCCGCATTTTGGTCATCCTTCTTGAGTTTCATGTGTTCTGTTCATCTAGGGTAATTTGAGCATTTGGGCTAATATCCACATGTCAATGAGTACATACCATGTGTGTTTTTCTGTGATTGGGTTACCACACTCAGGATGATATTTTCCAGTTATATCCATTTGCCTATGAATTTCATAAAGGCATTGTTTTTGATAGCTGAGTAATATTCCGTTGGGTAGATGTACCACATTTTCTGTATCCATTCCTCTGTTGAAGGGCATCTGGGTTCTTTCTAGCTTCTGGCTATTATAAATAAGGCTGCTATGAATATAGTGGAGCATGTGTTAGTTATTTGTTGGAGCATCTTTTGGGGATATGCCCAAGAGAGGTATAGCTGCATCCTCATGTAGTGGAATGTTCAGTTTTCTGAGGAACATCCAGACTGATTTCCACAATGGTTGTACCAGTCTGCAATCCCACCAACAATGGAAAAATGTTCCTCTCTCTCCACATCCTCGCCAGCATCTGCTGTCGCTGGAGTTTTTGATCTTAGCCATTCTAACTGGTGTGAGGTGAAATCTCAGGGTTGTTTTGATTTGCATTTCCCTTATGACTAACGATGTTGAACATTTCTTTAGGTGTTTCTCAGCCATTCGGCATTCCTCAGCTGTGAATTCTCTGTTTAGCTCTGAACCCCATTTTTTAATAGGGTTATTTGTCTCCCTGCTGTCTAACTTTGTGAGTTCTTTGTATATTTTGGATATAAGCCCTCTATCAGTTGTAATATTGGTAAAGATCTTTTCCCAATCTGTTGGTTGTCGTTTTGGCCTAACAACAGTGTCCTTTGCCTTACAGAAGCTTTGTAGTTTTATGAAATCTCAGTTTGTCCTATTGATGGTGTCCTTTGACTATCAAAAACTTTTCAGTTTTAAGCAGTCCCATTTGTCAATTGTTGATGTTAGAACCTGAGCCATTGGTGTTCTTTTCTGTAACTTGTCTTCTGTATTAATGAGTTAAAGTCTATTCCCCACTTTCTTGTCTTTTAGTTTTAGTGTATCTTGTTTTATATTGAGGTCTTTGATCCACTGGTACTTGAATTTTGTGCAGTATGATAGATACGTATCTACTTGCATTCTTCCACATGTAGACATGCCCCCTTTGTTGAAGTTGCATTCTATTTTCCATTGCACGGCTTTGTATTCTTTGTAAAAAATCAAGTGTTCATTGCTGTTTGGAGTTATTTCAGGTCTTCAACTTGATTCCCTTGATTGATTGTCTGTTCTTACATAAATACCATGCCATTTTTATTATGATTGTTTATAGTATAGCTTTGAGATCAAGAATGGTGATGCCTCTATAAGTTCTTTTATTGGATGGTAAATGTTTTTAATACCAGAAATTTGGAAACATAAGCAAGTGGATTCTGAGCTTGTGACCACCCTGATCTACAAGTTTCAGGCCAGTCAGGGCTGCACAGTGCACAGTATTACCGTGACTCAAAAAGAAAACAGCATACAATGACTATGTAACTATATATAACTATATATAACTATATAACTATATATATATGAGAATATTGTTTTATAATGATAGAAGTATATGTTTGTTATATTTTAATATGTGAAAATAGTCCTATTTGTAGACTTTTCAAACACTTTTGTTCCATTTCACACACTTGTAAAGTACCTGAAAAGGAACTAAAATTTATTGTCTACACCAATACCAAATAATATATTTCAGAATTAATTTGGATAATGCTCTTCCTGTGTGTGTGTGTGTGTGTGTGTGTATGTTGTTTCTCAAATCTGTCTTTTCTGCCTGGATCTCTCTTCAAATTCCTGTTTTGTGTATCTCGTTCTTTTTGCCTGGGGTGCAAATATAGGCTTTTATATTCACTTTTAAACCACTTATTGAAGTTTTGATCTCTTTGGCACTTTTAATATTTGACTTAGTACCTGAGCTTTAACTTTGTCTCTATTCATCACTGCTGATCTCCAGTCCTATTTCATCAAAATTATTCTGTCCTCACTACTGCTTGAGCTATATATTCTTAAATACATATCTAATCAGATTATTCTCATAAGCATAATACTTCCAGGAACTTTTAGATAAACACAGGTTTATGCTAGCTCTTCCTTGAAGTCATTAGATTAGTTTTAAGAAGTTAAAAGGAACAGCTAAAACAGAGGAGGAAAAAATAGAATAGCATGTAAGCTTTTTTATTATTTTTGAAACCTATAATGTAAAGGAATGTATAGTAACGTTATGTAGTGAAGTAAAAAAAAAATAAAGCATTTAATTAAAGAAGGAGAAGTAAATTTTAGTGAAACCTAACAAATGAATTAATTCCAATTTGGTGAACAAGGACTATGCTATGAAGGCTACTTGTCTCCCACAAACTCGTGAGTTTGCTCCTTGGATAGTTCACAGATTTGGAAGGTTGTGAAACCTTAAAGACACGATGTCCTATAGGAAGAAGTGAATATGGTCACTGGGGGTTGCCAGAAGCCTTGTAAGAAAGGCTATAGAAAGCAAATAATTTTCTTGGAGATGTCCCACTAGTATGTATGGCTGTGATGGGTGTGCTCTGATGTAACAAGGTTAGAATTAAGAATAGACTATGCCCCCTCCTCATAAAATAGTAAGTAAAGTCTGCATAAAAGAAATACAATGAGCTTTCATATATTTCACTAAGAAAATTAGTCTTGGGACAAATTTGTGATCAAGGAAAAACATTCACTTTGGGTTAGGTCCGAGGTAAAGCCACAGATGTGCACTATGATGAAGCAAGGCCATGTGAAACCCTTGCTTTGAACTTATAATGAGCTCAGAAAATGAAACACTGTTTTGAACTTAATATCAACATTCTTGCCTAATTCTCTTTTGTATAACTTTTTTTCTGTGAGCTAATTTTATAAGGAACTTTTGTCTCAGAAGATATAAAAGGGCTGAGAGAAGAAATAAAGTACAGCTTTTGGGGCTCTGTTCCATCCACTATATCACAGACACACACACACACACACACACACACACAAACACTCACACACAAACACACACACACACACAAGTATGCATGTATACTTATGAGTTAAAAGAATTGAGAGTTTCTTGCTGAGCATTATATTGCCAGTTACAGATAAAGTTTTTTCCATCAGTAATAGTAATCCATAAATCATTTGCTGTTGTCAGTGGTCCCCAGTAAGCTATTAGCACAACTCCAATCACCAACACCATACCCCCTTTTGGCTGTCTCGGTTAAACCAGTGATGTAAAATTTGGCTTTTGACAAGGGGTTGGCCTTTAAAATTTATAGTCCTATGTATATCCTCTCTGCATTTGCATCTTGGCTGTATAAATACTGTAAACAGCTGTGTCATTGTTTCACCATCATGAGTTTCTTGTCATCATGGATTGTGTCTCACCAAACAGACACTTTCTTGTATAATTTGCTTATCAGGAATTTGATTCCAGAAATAAAATTTACCTGTTTAATTAGTAAAAATTTTGATCCCTCGAGACACCCATTTGCCTTCCTTTAGGAAAGAGTCAGAGACTGGATGAAAGTCTTGCTAAGTAATAAGATTCAAGGTTGGGAACTCACTGCCTTTACTTTTGGCAATAATCACGAATTAGAATGTTTAATTTTTGTATATTATCGCTATTTCAAAATGTAAGTACCATAAATGCAAATGTTTATGTCTTCTTTTATTACAATATACCTAATTGATAGCATGAGTAGTTTGGTTGTCTATCATGCACTGCCGTTCTCTTAAGTTGTCTGTGTTATTTCAGATGAACAAGAGTCAGAAAGTATACTTCCAATCAATCCATGATGTATGTTCAGTGATAATGTGCAACAAATTGGCTTCTTTATTGAAGCAGATTTCTAGAAATTGAAAATTTAAAATACCTTTAATGTTATTGATGAGGTAGTTGAGGCGCTATCAAACCATATAAGTTGGTTTTAAGAAAGAGCATCATACAGAAACTACACAAAAGGGTAAGAATCTAGCATCCCAGAAAGGGTCAAATTATGTGAGATAACTTTACTTCAAATTTAATAGCAAATTTATAGCATGCTTTGTATTTTTTGGTAGGTAGTGTATAATCACTAGGGCAACATTGACATAGGATGCAGAAAAATCCTGTCTTTGGAGGAATGGAAAGATAATAAGGTTTTGATAAAAGGTAGATAGGTTATAAAAATAAGATGAAGTTATGTTTCATATGAGCACAAAATATGTTATGATTTTGAGTCTTTTTCACCTCTCTAGTGCCAACTTGGGAGACATATTATCATGACTGAATTGGAGAATTCATAGATTATCATAAGGTATCATTCTATAGATTAAAAGTTGGGAGTTGTAATACTTTTATTTCCTGTTTATTTTTTTTTTAATAAAGCACCCCAGGTAATTAACCTCCAAATACAACTGAGGAAGAGTACACTCCTGACATTTTTATGGACCAGTAAGATGATGAAATATGGCTATGTGATTGAAGTAGATGCAAGATGTCCAAGAAGACAGCCATTGAACAGAAAATCAATTTGTGAGTTGATTCTCAACTCTTGATTTAGCCAGAGACACTGCTACCTGAGATGCAAGCTACTCTATTGTCACACACTAGGAAGTAAAATCTGATGAGAATTTTTTCTAAAATATTAGAACTGTCATTCCCATGGCCCTCATCCTGAGATAGTGGCAAGTTAAGATACTTAATTTATATTTTCTTAGGAACTCTTCACAGACTGTTGCCATGTCAATGATAATGGAGGCAGAAGCACAAGTTATTTTAAACAAATGAACTGCTTGATATACCCATTGTTTAAAACACCAAAACTCTCAAACAGGTAGAAATAGTCATTGGAAAGTTTTATTGTTTTTGGAAGGGATTATTGCTTTCTGAAATAAGCTCTTTTCCTAGAGCAACTATTTTTGGTACATATTGTAATTATTGATGCCTTAGCATTTAAACTCTTGTTATAGACAACAAGATGTCAAGATGACCCTCAAAGAAAACATGATGCAGATAAAAGTGAAGTGTTTTAAAATTTAAAAACCTGGTATGCTGTTTCTATTTTTCTTTTCAAACAGTTATGAATGTAAGATGTGAGCAGTTTACTGAGTAGGATAGTAATCAAAAGAACATATAAAGATGTGTTTGTCTTTCTTTTCTTGTCTTTGCATTTAATTTTCACATATATCCATGTTTGCACAGTGACATTGAATGTGTCTCCTGCAGGCAGATTCTCATTTGTATTTAATATGGTAAAAGCAGTAGGAAGAACATCGATGAAAATGAAACTCTACACCAGGCAATGTGGACAGGATCAGAATTCTCATACCAAAGGTATCTAGACATGTGCTTTTGTTCACTGATAATCTGCACAAAAGAAATCACATTATTCAAAACCCCACCCTGATACATTCTTTTATTTATCCTTTTCTCCCTTTGATATTGGTTGTCTTCCTTTTCCCATCTAGGCATCATTTATCATCATATCTTTTTGAATGGTAGTATCCAATGACTTTATTTAGGGTTACACATATGGGCATGGTGATGGGTCATTTGCATGAACAACTAGCAAGTTTTTACCACAAGAAAGAAACAGTCTCTCCATTTCTCAGAAACCATTAATTATTTATAGTTCTAATGGGAGGGATGGAGTCTCATGAGGCCTTCTTGTATCCTTGACAAACTCTTTTCAGGCCTATTTTTATAAGGCTGTGTAAAGGGTAACTATGCCTGGTATGAATTCATGACTGTAAAGTACCTTCATGTTCTTTCTTTTGTACATCCAAAACTGTAGTATGTGGTATGTGTGAAATTATTTGGTGTTGTTATTTTCAGTGATATACAATCTTGCTATATTAGCTGAGAGAGGACTTAACATTTGCTATCTAGCCTAGACTGTCTTCAACTTCCCAGTCCTCCTGTCTCAACCTTCTATATGCTGGAATTATTAGCATGGAACAACATATCTGGCTTTAGAATATGTTTTCAAATGGATTCATTTAAGGAATTTTTATTGTGGTTTTAATAATGCTAAAGTATTATCGTATTGGACTATTGCTCTAGGCACCTAGGAATCAAGGGATAAAATGATCTAAACATGATACTGGAGACACAGATCCTGTTACTATTTTCTTTCAGCAAAAGAACTATAAGGTATTTTGCTCTGTTAAACAAATTATATATAATATATACAAATACATAATGTAATGGGTATGAATACCGATTAAATCAATAATTAAATAATCAATTATTAATTAATTATATTTAATTAACAAATAATTAAATTTAAACATTTTTAATAGATACAATGAGTTTCAGAACTTTGACTGGCAATGATCACAACAGCAAACCTATTAACATATCTAACACACCATATGTTCCACGCATTGCTAAAAGTACTTTTTATTTGTAAGGTCATTTCACATTCATGTAGCCCTGCATTCTAGGTACTAATATTATCCTAATTTTTGGAAAAAATATGTTTGAGATTCTACTTCGGGTGGTACAGTTTCAGAAGCTTCCATTATTATGTTGACATTGAAAGGCTTTATAACAGGACCATAGTTTAGGTTTATCTGTAGCTAGATACAGTTTGCATTCTGCTTAATTCAGTCTTTCTTGACTATCATTTATTGCCTCTCCTAACTGTCCTTCCCTCTTTCATTGCTATACCTTGACCCATGGCCCATGACCTCCATTGTCCTAGGCTTTACTGCATTCCTGAGTACTGGCATAGTGGAAAAGCACCAGATAAAATACATTCCCTCAAATATACATTATATTATCTTTCTTATAAATATAGTATTTCAGGCATATAAAGTATTAACCCAGAAATATTTGCATTTTCAAAGAAGATATGTTGAGAGGAGATTGGAAAAATATTATTGAGTAAGTTATGTTTCGTAAAGCTTCTCTAATCGCAAAAGCTACATAATTACATACTTCCCTAAGTTTATGGACAGCCCGGCTTATGGCACTATCAGCTTTTACTTATAAGCTGCAAAGGTCATAAGAAATTGAATAGTTCTTATATCATTTGAGAAGTGCCTCCTCTACTCACTCTGAATTCATTACTGCTTTCTTGATTTCTGTAAAAAGACAGACTTTTTACCATTTATGGTGTGATAGGGATCAATTTCGGCTCACTTTCAGGATTGCATAGGCTTAATAGATAAAAATATGATTCCAATATAAATTTGAATTTCAAGTACAGAATAACTTTTATTATAAGTACAATCACATACAACATTGAAAACATGGACAAAAAATTACTTGTGTTTTGAGAATCAAATATAACACTTTTGATTTTGTCACGTAACTATATCCAGAGTAGATTCTAATTATTTTCCTACCACAATTTTCCTACCACAAAACTATGACTATACTATAATAATCTAAGTATACCTTGATAATACATGAAGTGACCTGCTGATTACTGGAAAAAAAAAACAAACAAAACACAAATCTTACGAGCTGTGGAGAATGATGGTTAGTGAAATCTTTTTGGTTTTGTTTTTATTATTGTTGTTTTGTATAGAATGATAATTTCAAAGCAAAAGTAAAAGGCCAAGGACAAAATGTAGCTTTTTTTTTGAAGGAGTTACCTGCTCAAATACATTTATCATATTAGAGAGTAATTTGAATTTGTATAGTAAAATTATGTGTAGAAAATGACACAACTTAAATATCAGAAAGTAGGATAGTAGGCTGTTGACTGTCTAACAATGATAGGTAACATACTAAAGGGAAAGTTATTTCAAATTATGTAATCATACTTCGAAATGAATTAAAATATTCTTTATATTTAACAATTTAGTTAAGTTGGACTATCAAATATGATCATTCACAATCAAAATGAAGACTGAAAATACCACACACATCTTGCTTTCCAGAAAAGAAAAAATCAGAACACCTTACTATTTTCTGATCTCACACAATACTTCATAAAAGAAATCCAATTTCATTGCATTATGTGCTTGCTTTCCCCTCAGGAGATGGTTCCTCAAGAAGGGAAGACAACTAGTGGCTAAATGACAAAATAAAAATTAGAGTATAAAATGGGTTGCAATGTGAATCTTAGTTCTATTTGAGCAACAATGCCTATTAACTTCTCTGGTCTCTTTAATTTTTGTTAGACTTAAAAATAAATACATCATTTTTCATATTTAAGGTGAATACTTAATCAGATGGCTCTTGCAAGATGTTGATCCTGAGAGTTTGAATATAATGTGAGAAAAACACTTTAAATATAAGGCAGTGTTTAAGGCACATGCTATAAGAAAAGAGTGGGGTTACCGTGGGAACTGTAATCCTGAATTTTATGACTTGTCTTGTGTGATTACAAATTTAATGCTGTAGGAGGACTGTGTGAGTTTCTTCCTCCTTATTTTGAGGATGATTTATTTGTGAATAATCAGGAAAGGATCAGGCTTATATGTAACCTGAATCTGCTGAAACAGAGCATACTTTAGGAAGGTACAGGGAAAGAAAAACAGTATTGGGGGGCAGTCTTTTCAAAAGTACAGGAGTTCAGCACAATGTGAATTTTCAGTGTACAGAAAGAGAACAATTTTGCACTTTGACTTCATTTGCTGCTGAAGGTTTCTAAAATGCCTTGAAAGAGTGCTGAAGCTTTGTTTTTCATGAACTCCATTGGGGCAATCACGATAGTGAATAAATTCCGTGTCAGGATAGAATGCAGCTGGAAGCAGCCAGAGGAAGACACTTTTGCATGTAGATTTCATTGAGGTACAGCCTAAATACTAAACTTCTGTCAGTATAACTGTTTCAAAAAAAATATCACGAAAACTATCATATTTTTTTCTTTATTTCTTAATAAATGTTATATAATTTTAAAGATCTGGATTCAAATATTAATATGAGATTGCTTATATACAAAATGTATATGAAGCTAAGCATATATCAATTCTGTATTATTTGGGGTTCTCTAGATTCATTGAACTCATGGATTGACAGTCTACAGGCCAACTAACACAACAACAGCCAGTTATGAATGAGAAGTCCAAGAATCTAGTAGTTTCCCAACCTCATGAGACTGGGTACTTCAGCTGGTCTTCTGTATAACCTGGAATCATGAAGAACTATACCCCATTGGATGTTCTTGCCAAGTGAGTACAAGCAAGTGAAAACAGAACCCCTTTTTCTTACACTGTACTTACATAAGATTCCAGCAGAATACATGGCCAAAAAAAAACAGGTGTGCCTCACTATTGGGATTAAAGACATATGTCAATCTGGAATAAGTGCATGTATTATCCCACCTCGCAATCTGGATCACAAGCTTGTGTCCTCCATCCTCAAGATCCAGATCAAAGGCATGTTCTGCCTCAAAATCCAGATCACAGTTGTACCCTCCATATCTGGATTGTAGTTTATTTAAGGTATAGTCAAGTTCACAACTTAGAATACCCATCGCAAACTCCATTCTTGTTTCTATGGGTCAGGCATTTTGGAGGAAAGGAAAGTGAACAGGAATTTAATGGGGTGTTTGTACTACAGTTTTCGACATATAGACCTCTCCAAATTGTTGGGTAGCTCATACATTTAAAAAGTATTAGAAGCTAGAGAGATGGCTCAGTGCTTAAGAGCACAGTTGTTCTTGCATAGGCCCAAGTTTCATTTGCCAGCACACAAGACCATATAACTCCAGGTCCGAAAGAGGACTTCGTTCTCTTTTGTCCTTTTGTCACTGAATGCATATGGTATATTTAAATACATATAAGGAAAACTTATTCATACATTAAAAATATTTTTATTTTGGAATCTTGGATAGCTCATAATATATGCAGGCACAAAACTCATACAAATAAAACTGTTTTTAAATTTTGTTTTCATTATTAGCTCTCTCTCCCTCTCATCTCTCTCATCTCTCCTCTCCTCTCTCTCTCTCTCTCTCTCTCTCTCTGTGTCTCGTGTGTGTGTGTGTGTGTGTGTGTGTGTGTGTGTGTGTGTGTGTGTGTGTGTGTGTGTGTGTGAGAGAGAGAGAGAGAGAAAGAGAGAGGAGAGAAATATATTCTGTTATTATTTTTTTCCAACCTGGTTACAAGCTAGAGGAACTGTAAATGAAGATGTCTTCATAAGACTGACCTGTAGACAAGTTTCCTAGAGCATTTTACTTCATTAATGATTGATGTGAGGAGAGGAAGCTGAGGTAGAGTCATTCTTGTGCAGGTGGTCCTGGATGATATAAGCTAACATGTTGAGCAAGCCTTGTGTGGTGAGGGGTGGGGCAAGCCAGTAAGTAGTGCTACTCCATGATATTTGCTTCAGTTGTTGCCTCGAAGAATCTTACACAGATTTCTTGCTTTAGATTCTGTGGATGATAGGCTACAAGCTGTAAGATGAAACATTCTTCCTTCCTTAACTTGCTTTCAGTCATGGTGACAATCACAAAAATAGAAACCACAATAATACATGTGGGTATGTATATGTGGTTGCAAGCACCCTGGGTGGCCAGAGGGAAGAGATCATCCTAGAGCTAGTTAAAGGCAGTTGTGAACAACCCAATGTATTATGTGGGTGCTAGAAATTAAACTCAAGTCCTCTGGAAAAAGAAAAGTAATCTTAAATAGTGAAGGATCTCTCCAGCACTAAATAATTTGACCCTTTAAAAACAATAATAATATGTTTACTATTCCTGGATATTGTGGCATTATGAATTGTTGAGGCCACAGACATAATGGTAATAGAAATTTTTGTTTTAAATTGCTAAGGTATAAAAAAAATCTACTACTTCACTAAGTAGAAATCATGTACAAAAAAACTGGATTCATTTGAGCATTTGAGAAGACTTCAATAAACATGGTAAAGTATTAATAAATTGAGGGAATATTATTAGCATTTATAATAATACATACATTTTTACTCTCTTGTTTCATTCTCTTTTCAGCTTAAACTGTGACACTACTAAAATATTTAGACACAAGGGAACTCTTCTATATGTTCTATACAGAAGAAAAATTAAAAATTATTGTTGCAGAGTGTTCAAGGACAGCCTAGATTACATGTTGAAATCTTGTATTTAAAAAAATTGGAGGAAAGAAAGAAAAGTACACTTCAAGTTCCTGAGTATCAAGTTTGTCATCAAGGAAAGATTTGGATCAATGGAGAGGAAAATTACTGAAAGTATGAAAGAGTGAATAAGAGATGCCAAAAATGAAAGAAAATTACTGTTGGAAAAATGAATATTTATTGTCATTTATAAAGGAAGCATAAGAGAATAATCTCACCAAACCCTGAGTTTGGTCAATTTTGGATATTAAAGGATTAGTTTTGAATAGAAAGATAAGAAACAGAAAGATGAATTTTAATTTTCACTGAATATATGTAGATCGAGTCTAATAAGGTATGATAATACAAAGGATCATAAACAGTACAATAAAAACAAATTGACTATAAGATGCTGTGATAGAACAGACAATACTATTAATGAAATGGTAAAAACATCTGCATGAAAAATTGAGATAATAGATTTCTGAATTTATTACATATTTAGAAAAAATATTGTAATTGTTATGGCCATGTTTTGTTACTTTTATCATCATTTATCTCATGAAATATTTTGCCTTATGGTAAAAACATGTTTTAGCAAGAATATACTTATTAGTGGAACAAACAAAAGAAGATTGAGCTCTATGACATCAGCTTGGTATAAAAACTGGAAAAAAGTGAAAAGAGGAAAGGCTAAAGTATTTCTCAGAATAAAATTCATTTGGACATAAATATGTTATCAAAATTTATCTTAGATAAAGGATAATTTGATATGAGATTCCATGAAAATGATAGGAACAGATAAGAGTAAAAGGAAGAATACAGCAAAACTGAGCCATCTGTAGACCCAGCACATGAAAGGAATTATCCAAACAATAGGAATTGATAGTCAGATAACTTATGCTGTAGCTTTGTGTTTCTCTAAATAGCTTGATCTATAGTAGGGCTTATAAATTCTAAATGCATGGCTTGTGTCTATGTGCACAAGGAAATATTCATAGCTTATTCACAATTAGAACATAAATCAAATTGACTCCTTTGGCTTGTCAACTATACTCTCTATGGAAGCTCTAATGCATGTTTAACATGCAACAACAATAATGCTGATAATCTCTTCAGAGCATATGTACATTTGTCCTCAGGTTTAAAGGATACACTAAAAATTATATCATGCACTCCTGAGTTTAAAAAAATGCCCCATGTTATCATATTTAAAACTGGAGAGAATATAACTGTCAAAATAACATATGCATGATTGTTTCTTTAAAAATAAAATTGGGTTTTTAATAAATAATTTTTACAGACTTTAGAATAAACAAGAGAAATAATACTCAAAAAAGCATCATTTATATACCCCCATAATTGACTACTAATTCTTCTTTATGATTTTTCTAGAATGTTATGCCAATAACAGAAAACATACCTTTCAGAATAAAGATATATAAAAGTGTTTTCAAAAAATTTTATCTTAAATGTATGTGCCTTCATGCACCACACATGTTTCTACTGCCAATAAATGTTAGAAGAAGTTCATTGATTTCCTGGAACTGGAAATGCAGATAGCTATTATGTGGCTCATGAGTCTCTCCTTGATCCATGCTTGACTGGTGAAAGACCCTATCTTGCACAGGCACAATGCAGGCAAACCTCACTGCTGTGAGATCATGACTCCAAAAGCTGTGCCACAAGAAGAATAATGAATCGAGTAAATCATCTATGTACCTTACAATTTTATCACTCTACTATCCACAGTGTCATGTGTGATGTGCATCTCCATGTGGTGAGTGCAGGTTTGTGTTTGTGAGTGCAGGTTGGAAAGGAAAAAAATCAGATGTTGATCCTCACCGTTACCTTGTTTGAGAAAGGGTATCATTGTTCATCACTATCTACACTACACAGTGCAGGTCAATACCAAAGCATCTGGATTTACTAAGGTCCCCATATCCCATCTTACTGTAGTAGCATTGGTCTAACAGGGCTTTATTAACACATTTGAAATTTAGGGATCTATACTCAAATTCTCACAGTTGCATAGCAAGCACTTTACCGCCTGAGCCATCTCACTAGATCTGAATTTTTTTTTATTTTGTTATTGGATATTTTTTATTTACATTTCCATGTTATTTCCTTTTCCAGTTTCCCAACAATAAGCCCCCTATCACATTCCCCTACCCATCTTCTATGAGGGTGTTCCTCCTCCTCAACCATGCACCCCTTCCTGGCTTCCTGCCCTGACATTCCCCTAAACTGGGAACTCCAGCATTGGCAGGACCAAGGACTTCTCCTCCCATTGGTGCCCAACAAGACCATCCTCTGCTCCATATGCAGCTAGAGCCATGGGTCTGTCCATGTGTACTCTTTGTGTAGTGGTTTAGTCACTGGGAGCTCTGGTTGGTTGGTATTGTTCTTATGGGGCTGCAAGCCTCTTCGGCTATTTTAATCCTTTCTCTAACTTCTCCAATGGGGACCATGTTCTCAGTTCAATGGTTTGCTGCTAGAATTCACCTCTGTATTTGTTGTGCTATGGCTGAACCACTCAGGAGACAGCTATATCAGGCTCCTGTCAGCATGCAGTTCTTTGCTTCATCAATATAGCCTAGGTTTGGTGGCTGTATACATATATATATATATATATATATATATATATACATACATACATACATACATACATACATACATACATACATACATACGGGCTGGATGCCCAGGTCAGGCAGGCTCTGAATGGCCATTCCTTTAGACTTTGCTCCAAAATTTGGCTCCATATCTCCTCCTATGGATATCTTTGTTCCTCCTTTTAAGAAGGACTAAAGAATCCATACTTTGGTCGTCCTTCTAGAACTTCATGTGGTCTGTGGATTGTACTTTGGGTAATTCAAGCTTCTGAACTAATATCAACTAATCAGTGAATGCACACTGTGTTCTTCTTTTTGTGATTGGGTTACCTTACTCCTGACAATATTTGCTAGTTCCATCCATTTACCTATGAATTTCATGAAGTCATTGTTTTTGATAGCTGAGTAGTATTCCATTGTGTAGATGTGCCACATTTTCTGGTTCCATTCCTCTGTTGAAGGGCATCTGGGTTCTTTCCAGCTTCTGGCTATTATAAATATGGCCGTATGTGTCCTTGTTATGTGTTAGAGCATCTTTGGGGTACATGCCCAGCAACGATATGGTATAGCTGGGTACTCAGGTAGTAATCTATCTAATTTTATGAGGAAACTCCAGACTGATTTCCAGAGTGATTGTACCAGGTTTAAATCCCACCAACAGTGGAGGAGTGTTCCTCTTTCTCCACTTCCTTGCCAGCATCTGTTGTCACCTGAGTTTTTGATCTTAGCCATTCTGACTGGTATGAGATAGAATCACAGGGTTGTTTTGGTTTGCATTTCTTTGATGACTAAGGATTTTGAACTTTTCTTTAGTTACTTCTCAGCCATTCAATATTACTCAGCTGAAAACTCTTTGCTAAGCTCTGTAACCCATTTTCAATAGGGTTATTTGATTCGTTAGACTCTAACTTCTTGAGATTTTTGTATATATTGAATATTAGCCCTGTATCAGATGTAGGATTGGTAAACAGCTTTTCCCAATCTGTTGCTTGTCATTTTGTCCTAAAGATAGTTTCCTTTGCCTTACAATAGATTAGTAATTTTATGAAGTCCCATTTGTTGATTCTTTTTTTTCCCCCTCCCGGAGCTGGGGATCGAACCCAGGGCCTTGCGCTTCCTAGGCAAGCGCCCTACCACTGAGCTAAATCCCCAACACCCATTTGTTGATTCTTGATCTTAAAGTATAAGCTATTGGTGTTCTGTTCAAGAAAATTTCCCTGGAGCCCATGTGTTCAAGGTTCTTCCTCACTTATTCTTTTATTAGTTTGAGTGTATCTGGTTTGATGTGGTGGTCCTCGATCCACGTTGACATGAGCTTTGTACAGGGTGATAAGAATGGATCGACTTGCATTCTTCCACATGCTGAACTCCAGTTGAACCAGCACCATTTTTTGAAATTGGTATCTTTTTCCAGTAGATGGTTTTAGTTCCTTTGTCAAAAATCAAGTGACCTTAGATGTGTGGGTTGATTTTTGGGTCTTCAATTTAATTCCACAGATCTACCTGCCTATTTTTGTAACAGTATCATGTAGATTTTTTCACTATTGCTCTGTAATATAGCTTGAGATAAGGGATGATGATTCCCCCACATGTTTTTTTTTTTATTGTTGATGATAATTTTCCATACCCTGGATTTTTCTGTTACTCCAAATGACTAAAAATTCATATGAAAGTATATATGAAGAATTGACTTGGAATTTTGATGTGGATTGCAATGAATATGTAGATTGCTTTTGGCAAAATGGCCATTTTTACTATATTAATCCTGCCAATCCATGACCATGGGAGGTCTTTCCATCTTCTGAGATGTTCTTCAATTTCTATCTCCGGAGACTTGAAGTTCTTGTCATACAGAACTTTCACTTGCTTGGTTTGAGTCACATCATGGTATTTTATATTATTTGTGATTATTGTGAAGGGTGTTGTTTCCCTAATTTCTTCCCTACCTTGTTTATCCTTTGAATAGAGGAAGGTGACTGATTTCTTTGAGTTAATTTTATAACTGCCACTTTGCTTAATTTGTTTATCAGGTTTAGGTGTTCTCTGGTGTAATTTTGGGGTCACTTAAATATAATACCATATCATCTGCAAATAGTGGTATTTTGACTTCTTCCTTTCCAATTTTTATCCCTTTGACCTCTTTTTGTTGTCTAATTACTCTGGCTGGTACTTCAAGTACTGTACTGAATAGGTAAGGAGAGTGGGCTGCCTTGTTTGGTCCCTGATTTTAGTGGGATTGCTTAAAGTTTCTCTCCCTTTAGTTTGATGTTGGCTACTGGTTTTCTGTACATTGATTTTACTATGCTTAGGTATGAGCCTTGAATTCCTGATCTTTCCAAGACTTTTATCATGAAGAGTTGGTTAATTTTGTTAAATGTTTTCTCAGCATCTAATGAGATAATCATGGGCTTTTTTCCTATGAGTTTGTTTATACAGTGGATTACATTGGTGGGTTTATGTATATTGAACCATTTCTACATCCCTGGAATAAAGCCTACATGATTATGAGAGATTATTATTTTGCTGTGTTATTGGATTCTGTTTTTAAAATTTTTATTTGGTATGTTTGTGTTTATATTCATAATGGAAATTGTTCTCAAGTTCTCTTTCTTTATTGGGTCTTTGTGTGGTTTAAGTATA